>NC_133341.1:29099130-29399130 GCF_030506205.2 Paramisgurnus dabryanus | reverse complement strand
AAGAAAATAGTTTTTTATTGAAAAAGATTTGCAATCTTGTGGATCTGTGATGGCAGTATGCGTGTGTTTGTGCAGGTTGTGCGATAATTATTTTATTGTAGGCTATATAAGGCATCAGAAGGTCGCTTGCATGCTTCCCCTATGCAAAGATAAGAAAGGATCACAAGAAGAGGCATAAACATCTGTAACGTTTTACTAAACAATTTATTGTTTAAATAAATATAAGAATAGGCAATTTGTCAAACTGTTACAGATATTCTTGGCCAAAGCCACCAAACACCGCCATGTTTTTTTTCCTTTTTAAAAACTGTTAAATGAGTAGTTACACAAGTAAGAATGGTGGCACAAAATAGAACGTGGCGATTATATAAGCGGGTAAAAAATTAGAACTATATTGTATGGCGGAAGAGCACTTAGTTTCCAGCACTTCGACCACAAGTGCAGTAATATTGCGGGCGTTTGAGCGAGAGGGGGAGTAGTCAGGAGCAGAGTCCTGCAACGGGTCGGATACCCGCATAAAAGTGTCAAACTGTTACAGATATTCTTGACCAAAACAATGTGGTTTTTTTTGTATTGTATGTTCACTTTTTAAAGGAAAACACCACTGTGTTACAATATTTACAATGTTCTTGCCTCAACCTTTACAAATTGTATGTATTAATTTGTAAAGGTTGAGGTAAGAACATTGTAAATATTGTTTTTTCCATGCGTGCACTTAATCTTTGTACAGCACGTCATGAATGTGTTACATAGCCGGCGCCAGACCATAACTAACAGGGGGGCATTTGGCTTCCAACGGGGGGGCACGCAATAGCAACAATAACTTGCAAAAACAAGACATTAAAACAACAAATACAGTGCAAGCACACACTCATACAACTGGTACAGACTGTCAGCTCATTTCCTGTATAAAGTGCAAAAGACCACAAACTATGCACAAAACTATTGAACTTCGACCGCGGCGTGAGCGCAAGCTGAGCTCTGCTGCACTCGCGTTTTGCTCGACGCAACAACAAACCGCCCTCGCGCGGCGCAAGCCATTGAAATGAATGGGTTTCATAGCGCAGCGCACACCGCTTCCTAGCTTGAAAAAAGCCGCTTTACCATAATCACGTCATAATGCTGTTAACGGTCTATAGCCACACTTCACATTTAAGCTTACGTAATTTAAAACAACGCTTACTTACCTTTAAAATAGCTGAAGACGGCGTGTACGAACATTAAACTTCCTTAAAACAGTATCCTGTAGATTTGTAAATTCCACCTCGACCTCTAATCTCTGAGTTTGAGCCAGTCTGTGTTTGCATGAAGATGAAGCAGGCGGTGCTGATTCGTTCTAAATGTTCTAATATCCATATTTTACACAATCCATAAAATGCCGCGAATAACACGTTGCTAGTATCAAGTCACAAATATGCTAAAGACGTAAGACGGTGAGATGCGGCAATACATCCAATCAGAGAAACTGGTCTATTTTGAAGAAAACATATATCAACTATATTTTCCTCATTTGATTACATTACAAGTAATGAAATATCAATGTTTAATTTATTTTAATTATTCTTGATATATATTAAATTAATAAAAAACTTTGTAGGGGGGCACAACAACCTTGACGCCAGCCCTGATGTGTTAGCATTTAGCCTAGCCTCATTCATTCCTTAGGATCCAAACAGAGATGAAGTTAGAAGCTACCAAACACCGCCATGTTTTTTTTCCTTTTTAAAAACTGTTACATGAGTAGTTACACGAGTAAGAATGGTGGCACAAAATAGAACGTGGTGATTATATAAGCAGGTAAAAAATTAGAACTATATTGTATGGCCGAAGAGAACTTAGTTTCCTAGCCTGGCTCCGCCCTCCTACGTGCTTCCACTTAATTTTCATTTCGCTTCCGCAGTACGTCTGGGATTGCTCTATAGAGTTTCATTTTCTCCTGCAAAAATCTGCAGGACCAATCAGCGAACAGATGGGGGTGGCTAAGAACGATGACGTTGAGGTTGTGCGTCAGTTTGAGTTGTAGTTCAGTAATGGCAGCGGAGAATGACGTGAGAAAAGCTATTCGGTCCGTTGTTGCAAAACTGCAGAATATACAGAAAATAAAGCCGGAGCAAGAACCAGGTTTACTAAGTTTTGTTTGTCTGATTATTCTAACTTGTTGTTTCAGGACGGTTTCGGTGCATGATATACATCACGACCACACGTTAGCGATTGGCTTTGGCAGATCTTGAGTGACTCTGGGCAGATCCAATAGTTTTAAACTTCAACAATGGACCCTCCTTAACGGAAGTAACGCTTTCCAATGGAGCGTGGCCAGACTCTCTGTACAAATGAAATGAATGTACAAGAGTCTGGTTATACCAGGCTATTAGTTTCCAGCACTTTGACCACAAGTGCAGTAATATTGACGGACGTTTGAGCGAGAGGGGGAGTAGTCAGGAGCAGAGTCCTGCAACGGGTCGGATACCCGCATAAAAGTGCCTAAAACGGGTGGATTGTGACATTCCTAAAATTCACGGGCAGGGATTAAATTTTGATATTATCACGGAGACGGGTCGGATATGGTGCTAAACTTTGCGTATACGGGCGGAAGCGGGTTCCCAAAATGAGACCCATGCAGGACTCGGGTCAGGAGTGATGTTACTGTGCTCTTCCACTACACAATATAGTTCTCATTTTTATCTGCATAAAAAAATCAACACGTTTTATTTTATGCCATCATTCTTACTTGTGTAACTACTCATGTAACAGTCTTTAAATAGAAAAATATGGAAGTGTTTGGTGGTTCAAAAGTAATCCCTGTTTGGATCCTAAGGAATGAATGGGGCTAGGCTAAATGCTAACACATTCACAACGCGCTATACAAAGATTAAGTGCACGCATTGAAAAAGATAGGTATGTATGTATTCGTCCAAGTTGAGATAAGAACAAAGTAAAATATGTTTTCCTTTAATAACCTTGTCTGTATACATGGCGGATTACACTGTAATATCCTATTCTAAATAATACGACAACATGCTTCGACATTGCAAACAACAGTGATCAATAAATTAAAGGAAACTTCCATAGCTTTTAAGATTTTATGGCTTTAAAAAGAAAACTTGTTTACTGGAGAAAGGTTATTCTGGAGTAATCTGTGTGACAACTTGCCCCGGTCTTCCCATATACTGTAGTCCTGTGTAGCTCAGTGGTAGAGCATTGTATTAGCAATGCAAAAGATCATGCGTTCAAACCCAGGGAACACACAAACTGATAAAACTACCTTGTTTACTTTGTAAGTCGCTTTGGATAAAAGTGTCTGCCAAATGCGTAAGTGTAAATATACTAAGCTTTACATGTCGGGCCAGGCAATTAAAAGAAACATAAATTTTGGTCACTTTAAGCCTCGAATAAAAATTCTTCTTGGTAACGAATCATGAGAAATAAGATCATTTTCACACATTTACATCCTCGAGCTGTATGTGTACATTTCTTTGCACAAAGCTCTCCCTGGTTTACAAACAACGTTTGTACAGTAAGAAGGTGTCCCCATAAACGGCCATAAAGATAACAATATAACAGGAAATACAGTAGCATAGTTTGATAAGAAATACTCTAGGTTAACCCTTAAAGGGAAAGCAAATGAAATATGCCTTAGAAAATAAACAGTAGAATGTAGTGTGGATTTTAAAAGGTTTAAAGCAATTGATATTGGTAGTACTTATGTCTATATAAATGTCTGGTCCTTCACAAGAGTTGTATTACTACTTATGAATTAAGGTCCAGTATCTGAGTTTTGATTTTGTTTTTCCTGGACTGGATATCAGTAGCCATCTCGATTAAAATAATTTGACACAGATCAACAAACAGTGATCTGTCAAAAGTATACTGAATTCAAAGTAGGTAAAGCATCAAAAAACTCATCTTTTGTATTCCTCTGTGAATCTGTTTTCCATTTAGGTTATTAAATTTGATGCCCTGAATTTGATTAGAATTAATGTTACAAATTATTGCACAACACGGCGCCAGTCTGAATGCTCGCAGTCATTATGAGAACTGACGTATTTAAAACGATTCCTCTATCCAAATTTAAATAATCTAGCACAGTGCCGTGCTATAAAAACAGTGCTATTTGTCACTGAAAACCAAGTGCTGTCTGTTGCTGTCTGTGCTGTCGGATGAATTATTCAGTCGAAATCTTCATTTATCAAAGCAATCCTGATTAACAAAGTCTTAATTAGGGAAAGGATTAAAAAAGTAGCACACATGCAGATAAGTTTAAAGTCCAGTTCTTTTCCTCTCTCATCGTAATTTTTTTGCTCAAATTTGATTAAATTTCACCATCATTCTCACTTTCCCCATGGCAGAAATGACTGTGTCACTTTATTAAAGCCAAATTTAAAGCTCAGACGCAAAAGCTGCTTAACGCCACCTCCATCAAAAATGAGATAATGGTATTACCCGAAATCTTTGTGAATATTATATGTTCATCAAATAATTTCTCTTTAAATTCGCTTAATCAGAAATACCAATTTGTGGCAAAATGCTCAATTACAAGAAAACTATTTGGGCTGTTTTGCATCCGAAATGTATTTAAATGGATGAGGATATAAATCAACCCCATTCAGACTTTTTACTACTATGACATTATTGATTCAGCTTTTCTTTCAAATAATTGGTGCTGAGCAAGGCCATTTGACAATTAGTGAGGTCTTGATGTGTTAAGAGTAAAAGTAAAGAGTGTAAAGAGTTTAAAATAAAGTTTAAGTACACTTACTAAATGTACTAATGTTTAGGTGCTGGTTACCCCGTGTTGCCAGATATTAGTACAAAAATAAATTAAATGGGCAATGAAGAAAAAACAAGTTCAGACTTTGTCTTTCAGCAATAAATCAGAGACAACGCTAACCAGCACATTTTCACTTTATAAATTTCCCAAATTGTCACATGAATTGCTAAAAGAGGATTTTTCACAATGGGATCTGGCAACACTGCGAATGCTGCACCCGTAGCTGCCAGCATCTCACAGCTGTCAGTCTCCGTCATTTTTACGCAAAAATATACAGTAAACTGTCCAAACTTAATTATAAACGCGGGTGCCAATGTGAATACTTTAAAATTATTAATTAGTCAGTCAGAGAACTTCATATGTTTTTCTTTATATGAAAAATTTACCGAGGTCCAGACCTCGGTGGCCTCATAGCTGGCTACGGGCATGGTGCTGAGATAGATTGATCCCAATGGTTTTATGTAAATGTGTTGAATTGTCTCTGGTATTAATAGCTAGCTAGTTAGTATAAGTACAGTATGGAGTCTAAGCAAATCTATCTGACCTCAACACTGTCAAAAAAAAATTTGTCAAAAAATTATCCCTTGCTGTCACTGGAGTGGTACCCTTTCCAAAATTACACCTTTGTGCTTAAAGTGTTCATGCATACTGGCACTAAATTTATGTAGCTAAATGGACGTTTTTCAAGGGTAACACCGCAGTGATAGCTTGCAAACAATTTTTGACTGATGTATACAAATCTCTTCTACAGTATCTGTTGTTTTCTATCATTTCTGTGATACAGATCTGTTATTTTTTAGGTGTGCGTTTTGGTGCATACAGAAAAGGCCTTTTCAAATTTGTATTTATCATCTATGCCATGTTTTGTTCTCTCGGGAAAGCATACAAATAACTGGACTTGTTATTGATATTAATGTTTTTAATTCAACGCGCAAGTACTGAATTTGATGTGCAAAATGACTGAAAGATGAGGCACTGATAAACATGAATAAAACATAAATACTTGGAATGAACATGCACTGAATATAGAAGTGTCAATTATAAAATGGCATCAATCTACAAGATAAATATTAATGTTTGCTGAATGCACAGATATGTTCATCTACAGTATGGCTCCTGATTTGTTTAAGAATAGAGATTTCTGACATCTGTGTTATTTAAATTGATGCAGTCCTATAAAATTTTTGAATATACTGTACCATTGTACTTTCACAGCACACAGCAGTACATTCATAAAGTACATATACTTTGAAATACAATACTGTGTGCTAAAATGTGATAGCATAATAGATGAGGTATTTATATATATATATATATATATATAAATATATAGTCTTCTTATTAGTTTTGATATTTATACACAAGAGAGAGAGAGAGAGAAAAAATATATATAAATGGCAAAACAGACAGTTGAATAATTATGATCTTATTAATAAAAGTAAACAGAGATAGAGAAAGGAAAAAAGGAGAGAAAGAGAGACTTATTTAATATTTGATTATATAAACGAGCAAATTTCATTCTTTTATTTACATATTTACATTACAAGTCTATGTAAATGCCATTACCAAGAAGGTTGTATGAAAATAGTCAAGTGGTTTGGCTAGACATTAAATGTCTGATAAAATTTTAATGACGTAAATCCAGTAATGCATAAACATGCTGTGTAACGTCAATACAGCCCTACATGATAGTTTTTACTCTAGCACTTTCTTTTACACATTTATTTTTCTTTATTTGGCCAAAAACTAAAATCTGTACCTTATTAATGAAGGGTGGTACTGGACCTAATATTGAGGGTCAAATAAAGATGGATAAAATGTTCAACAACAAAAAAATAAGTTTAAAAATCATATGCCAAGACAAGGTAGTTATAATAAATAATGTCTTATTTAAAATGTTTAAGTTTAATATCTATTATTTACAATCTTATAGAGGGGCTCAGATTGTTTTATATGTACATGGGGGAAGGGAGAAAGGTTGGTTAATTTCTGATTTAGTTCGTAACAGAAATTATAATCAGAAAAAATGGGCTCAATTTAACATATAAGTAAACTCCCACACAAAAATGTTTCTCATATTATTATTCGCAGTACCAGCAACATGGACACTAATCTTCCAAAACTACTGTAAAACATTTGTCATTTATTTTTTCACACTACATGTGATGACACATCAAAAGTGTAGTTTGTGATCATTGAAAGAATGCCACAGATAAAGCCCACTGAAAAGTGCTATTGTTGTATCAGGCACTTGCTATTAGAAAAGCTCATAGGTCATGTTTGCTTACATGTGACAAATGTTTACTTTTTATGGAGGAACATGTGTGTAATAATGTGGATTCCCATCTTTATGAAACCCACTTCTGGTACTGTAGGCTAAACATTATATTAGTCCCTACCCAACTGTAAACATCCATATGTACCGTAACATCCTATATAAAATGATATATCTTTTCAATACTAAAATTTTTATTGACCAAGGAAGTATTCGAACAAACAGCTGGTACAACAAAAATCTACTAAATACTTATGCTGTTGAGTGAAGTGTGGAAAGTAAAACAGTTATTGACTTGGCCATCCAAATAGAATAAAACATGCACTTGAGACTAACAAAATGGGACTCCACTCAGAAAATAAAATGAAAAAGATTAAACTAGATATTCTGTAAATCTGAAAATTATAGTGAAGCCGGAGGAATCTGAAGTCAGAAAGGAAAGGAATTTATATATTTGATTTAAAATGCTTTATTATGGAGTATAAGTGTATATATATATATATATATATATATTGTATACAGGGCCGCATTAACACTGTAAGGGGCCCCTGGGCACCAAAACACAACATATGCTGGTCTTGCTGGTATGCTGTTTTTTTAGCAGGGCACTAAGTGCAAGTTGTCAGGCTTTTATTTTGCTGGAATAAATGCAATACCGTTTAATGAACCGTTTAAGGAATTGTATATAAAGCTTGTTTTTTATAATTTACAGTAACAAATAATATGTAATTTCTCGTCTTTTATTTCCTTGCCACGCTAAATCTCAAAATGAAATAAGATCGCTGAACTTAGCCGTGGCTTCCGAGGAAGAATCTAATTTGGTATTTATTAGATTTAGTTATCAAAAATGTTTTGTGTAATATCTTTGTGTGCCGTTCTGTACATCTTGGCTTTAAAATGTTACGAGGAATTATTTAATGAATGTTTACACGTTGTCTTTCATATTAAGATAAAAACGCGTCCTCAGTTCATCAGAAATGCAATAATGGATATTTCAGACAGAAATTTTTAAAAGCTCACTAATGATTGCAGGGTAGCCTACAGTAAGTGAGAGATTTTCTCGCGCAGGAACTGCATTCACGCACGGACATTCAAAGCAAAGCGATTAAGCATCATTTTAAAGGGAGTATCAACTTTTTATAAAATGCGGTTGTTATTTTTTTCCGGCATCTCGGGGCCCTTTCCAGCCCGAGGCCCTGGGCTTAAGCCCAGGTAAGCCCATGCATTAATGCGGCCCTGATTATATATATATATATATATATATATATATATATATATATATATATATATATATATATATTTTTTTTTTTTTCAACCATGGTTCTGTTGGTCTTGTTTAACATACTCAGTGCATGAACATGTGCAGTGGCAGGTTGCATGAACATAGCCGCTAAACTAAAGTCATTTCTAAGAATTTTTTAAAACACATTATAAATGTTAAAAATATATTGCTAAAACACTTTAAACAAACTATAAACTGAACTGAAGTTACACCGCAGTTTTCTGTGTTCAGGATTATTTGGGCGGAGCTAAAGTGGTGGCTTAATGATGCAATGGAGCCACAGAGCATGGCCCCGCCCCTAACACAGGATACAGCGGTATTTGAAAGATGAGAGAGACGGCAGCTTTTCCGCGAGGGGGAGTGGTTTCAACGTCGACAGCAGACACGCCCTTAGCGTTTGAGAGCAGAGAATTTTTGATAACTTATTTTATCTACTTGCCAGTTTTTATCATTTAAATTTGTTTAGGTGGTTAATGAAACATTTTCTGTGGTGTGACAAACTCTGAACACATTTAACATCACTTATGCGGTTTTCACTCCTAGTTTGTTTGAGCCCTTCAAACGCTCTTGGAGCAGTTCAAGGTGTAGCTGTGAACAAACCAAGTGATCTTATGCTGAGTTTACACCAAACGCGTTTTGGGCGTCAAAATTGCGTCTACCACGCGTGGTTTGCCGCTTGAACAATTTGGATGCATTCGCGCGTGTAGAGCGCACGGAAAAACCAAGCATTTGACGCACGTCAGAGGCAAACTCCGCTTCTTGTGGGAGGGGCAAGTGCTATGCGGTTGTCTGTTTGTAGGATGACTTATGTTGACTCTGCATTTATTGAGAGAGCAGTTTGTATTTGGTAACCTTACTATAGGGGGAAAATAAACGGCGCGGGTCGATAAACGCCACGTGACTCAAAACCCAAGTGTGTAACTTACCAGGTTGCCCAAAGTCCTTACTGACACTCTTCCAAGCGAGGTCCTTTTTATTCCTGTCTCCTCTAAATAAGAACTTGTGTCGTATAGCTCTGGGTGACTGCGCACGGACAATATCAAGCCTTGGTTGAGTGACTCGGGGCGGGGCTGCCACCACAGCAGCAAGCAGGCTTCTGATTGGTTAACGCGGCGCGAAATTCTGCCAAAGTTCAAAATGTTCAACTCGGGCGTCAGCCGCAAATTCGCGTGAACCGCAAAATGCACAAAACCACCATTCGCGCGTACCGCGCACAACTCTCAATTCGCGCGATCTTCACGCACGAATGAGGCAGAAACGCGTCTTCCGCGCTGCGCCAAACGCCTCTTCCGCGCCGCGGGACTTCCTGACGCGCGTCAACGCTTCTTCACATTGACTTAACATTGAAATCACTCGCGCTTCACGCCTCTACCACGGTTGGTGTAAATGCAGCATTAGACCCCCCTAAAAGCACCCAAAAGTGAACCGAACTCGTCTGGATGTGGTCTGAGTAGGGTTCCCTTTTGGGTTCTTTTAATGTTCGGTTTAATTTGGAGGTGTGAAATCAGTGAGGTTGCTGTCTGCTTCGTGCTGAATTCTTATGAAGTTGTGATGTGAACAAGAAAGGGTCTTAGGTCACTTCAGTTCTAAAGAGGACCAAAAAAAGAACTGGGTCCTCTTTTGAGGACACTATATTGTGAACACCAAAAGGATTGAGGTCACATTCGGCTAGTTCCTTTTCTGGTTCACTTCAAGTTAACTGGGTTTGGTTCTTTTAAAATGAACTATATGTGGACTTTTTCCTAAAAACTAGTCTGACCAACTAGAGTATAAATTAGTTAGCCAATCCATTTTGGCCGGGGGTGTCCAATCCTGCTCCTGGAGGACCGATGTCTCTGCAGCCCTAATCAAACACACCTGAGCCAGCTAATAAAGGACTTACTAGGACAAAGGTGGGCATTCCTGGTCCTGAAGGGCCAGTGTTGGAGCTAAACTTTGCAGGACAGTGGCCCTCCAAGACCAGGAATGTCCACCCCTGCACTAGGCAGACTGGAAACTTTCAGGCAGGTGTGTTGAGAGAAGTTTTAGCTAAACTCTGCAGGACACTGGCCCTCAAGGATGTAGTTTGGACACCCTGATCTTAGACAATCAGACTTTTCAGACCAAGGCCCTGTCCCACATGGCGCAGTTCATGTGGACTTACGGTGTCATGGCCTTAAATTGCGTGTGTTTGCTTAGTCTACAAGTCTGTAGGGTGTCCCTTCTGTCATTTTTATGCTCCGAAGTGTGCTCATCTGCACCCCCTTTGCACCCATGATGTGGTCTTTGACCAACCCAGAAGTCCTTGTGAAAGAGCAATCAAACGAATCAGACGACGGATGGGAGGAGTTAACATTGATGGCCAACTTCTCTTCCTATTTTCGGTGTGATGCTCGAGTCCCAAAAATTGTCCCAAAATAGACTCTGTTGCATCCTTGTGGAATCGTGTCAAGGGTCCCTAAAGTCTGCATTAAATGATGTCATCAAAGTGTGATGGCCGGAGTCCGGAGTGTGCCATTTGGGACAGGGCCCAAATAGTACTAGACCAATCCACCTGTTTATCTAACTGACTTAAGAAAGTTATGACCAGCCCGAAAGAAAAAAAAAGAAAAACTAACTTGTAATATTTTGTCTTAGCATGTTATGCACTCGACCACAGCGGGGTTTTTTGGGGGGTGAGTGGGAACGCTGATCAATTTTGGACTTGGTGCTGAAGGTTGTAGACTTTTGGACACAGCTAAGTGAAATGCATTGATGACTAAATAAATGAGTATGACGTGCCAGAGTTCATCACAGGACATTTATCATGGTTAGAATATAAAAAAGGCAATTGTCTCCCATTTGAATTCCTAGATAATAACGCTGGAGATTTTAATAATATATTGACCACTAAATGAGAAATGTCTCTGGCATTCATTTTTTAAATCTGGTCACGTAAAGGCTTTTACAGAATATGAAGGACTAAAATAAAGCAGTATAGACTATTATATATTATAATGTTGCCGGCAGATGTGCACACATGCTGGTAATAATGAATTAAGTATACGCTTTTTGGAGAAGTTAATGATCAATTGTAGTAATCCATAACTTAAATTACTTTTATTCATTTTTAAATTCAATAAAGATTATAGTTAATCAATTTAATAGTTAAACATTTTTATGGAAAAATGCAGCTAAGAAAACAGGACTAGTATATGGAAATACTTATTTAAAAATATATTTATCAGTTCCTATCTGATTCAGAAATCTTTCTGATGTGAACAGTACATGTATGTGTGTAATATACTGTATATTTTTCACTGACTCGGTTCTGTTTCATTGTCGCTTTGAAGCAAAGACTTCAAAGTTTGTAAGCTGAACTGAAAAACACTGAAGAAGTCGCAGACAACTGATGAATTTAAAAGTGATGCTGTAAGTCCCAAGGGAAAACATTGCATAGTGCGGTAAAAACCTTAGTGTTTATACTCTGTATGCACTGAGGCCATTTGACTACCTAAGCATCTGAATGTTTGTCCAGTCTCTAAATCCACATTACTGATAAGCATGAAGTATATTGACAGTAGACAGCCTGCGTTCGTAAACGTACAGTAGCAGGACACGAGATGACAATATGCAAAGTTACCTGATAAAGTATCAATGATAAAAAAAGTTAATCATTAAGCATTTACTGGAACATTATTTGTGACAAACAATGCACTTAACCATTGAAATTCCTGCACAATAATGGTCAGGTTAATTTAGGCAATGAAATTAAAGGGCCAACAAATAGGGTTTTCCCCATCTAGTGGTATTTTGCTTTCAAACGAATAGTGCTCTCTAGCACCTTGTGTTGCAACTAGCCGTTATGTACTCATTGATCTCCTTGTTTGTTTCAGCTGGTTCATGTGTTCTGAACTGGCAAGCCAGTTACGCACATTCTTGACAGATAATAGTACATATGAAAAGTTCCAATCAGGATTCAGGCCCCACCATAGCACAGAGACAGCACTGCTTAGAGTTACAAATGACCTCCTATTAACATCCGATCGTCGTGAAATCTCAATCCTTATATTACTAGACCTTAGTGCAGCCTTTGACACAATAGATCACACAATCTTACTCAATAGACTAGAAAACTATGTTGGTATCAGTGGTCAGGCATTAGCCTGGTTTAGGTCGTATCTAACCAATCGCTATCACTAGTGATGCTCCAATCGATCGGCCGCCGATCGTAATCGGCCGATAACGACATTAAATGACGCGATCGGCACTCGCTAAATTTGCCGATCTAATGAGCCGATTTTTCTGTTTACTTTTGTCATCATAGCGTTCCTGATGCGGCTGCAATTAGAGACCATTTTACACAGTGCAAGCATTTTGTAACCTATTGCTCATGTGTGACGTGCAGATTTGGATTTCCCTCTCTGCCTATACAGAGATATGCGTATTTTCTATGAGGACGCGCGATGCGTCTTCACATCCCCATCAAACAGCGTATACAACACATATCTATCGCGGACAATTGCATCCTTGTGCCGAAAGTTTATTACTTGCATTTGTTTTAAAGTTTTGAAGGTTTAAACTTCCATTTTCCTCACAGTTGCTCTTGTTTGCGGACACCCGCCGCACGCATACACAGCAGCCTGTCATCAGTGCACGTGAAGAGAACGATCTCTCCCACGTCTTAAAGCTACAGTATCCTAATTCATCTCTCAATGGAAATTCTCTCTGCTCATCAGTGAAAAACTGTTGTACTTCATATGAATGCGTGTATATTTAATTCATACAGTAAAGACTGTGAAGTGTTTTATTTTAACTACTTTTAACAGACATAAACCTTTTTAAAGGCATATTACATTTCTCTTTGCAAGAATAAATATTTGTTGTGCTTATTTATTTGATTCTCTATTAAAACAATAATATACCTAATTTATAGTTAATTTCATTTCTACAAATGGTGCAAACTCTGCTAGATTATAGATAAAAGATTCCCATTCCACTGCCATTCTGTGATCGGCACTGATCGGCGATCGGCAGATCATGATCTTGGTGATCGGTGATCGGCCCCAAAAATGCTGATCGGAGCATCTCTAGCTATCACTTTGTTTATGTAAATGAGAAAGAGTCATATCACTCCTTGGTTAAATAGGGTGTACCACAGGGATCAGTTTTAGGTCCTATCCTGTTCTCGTTATATATGTTACCTCTAGGAGACATTATCAGGAAACATAATCTCATAATCTCACATGTATCGCATAAAATCATATGCAAGAAAGGGTTTGTACTTTAAAAATACAAACAAGAGATAAAGAATTTACAAACGTGCGGAGAGCCGAAGCGTTTCAGCATTTGGACAGTGCCGGGATTTTTAAAAAGCATTACTTAAAATGTTTCTCATCTCACCATATCCACAGGTACAGAGTCATCATATACAATAAATCGTAGGGTAGCATTTAAAAAACATTTAAAAATAGATGCATTTGTTTAAAGCAAAGCATTTATTTACTTAGCAGGCTATAGGTGAAGCAGCTCTTTGTGCCTTCTAACGTCTCATAATTGGTCCTCATTTATATCCAAAACACTCAATAATAATCTTTTACATTTCAATCCTTTAATCTTTCATATTTATAAGCGTTTTTGTGCTGCTGCACATTCATGTATTGGATAAGAAAACCCACGTTGTCGTCCCATTTATAGGCGCATATTACTAACGCGCTCTTTAAATAACAAAATTACATATTGCGCCAGGTTTTAGTTGGTCAATGGCGTAGTCTATTTTAGTTGCCTCAAAATAGCAATGTGCCAACAATGCGCCTGGAAACACCTTTTTTGTAGACCAGAACGCCCATGGGCGCAAAACTGGGCGCAAATGCATTTGCTATTTAAACAACGTGGCGCTAAACCTGAAAATGATAATTGCGCCAGGTTGAAACTAGCAAAAGACACTTGCGTTGCGCATTGGGCTGCATTGCGCTGCATTGCACCGGGTGTATGATAGAGCCCTTGGTGTTCCCAGAGTGTGTATGTGAAGTTTTAGCTTAAAATATTATATAGATAATTTATTATAGCATGTTAAAATTGCCACTTTGTAGGTGTAAGCAAAAATGTTTCGTTTTGGGTGTGTCCTTTAAAATGCAAATGAGCTGATCTCTGCACTAAATGGCAGTGCTGTGGTTAGATGGTGCAGATTAGGGGCGGTATTATCCCCTTCTGACATAACAGGGGGATCCAAATTTCAATGACCTATTTTTTCACAGGCTTGCAGAGGATGCTTTACCAATACTAAGTTACTGGGTTGATCTTATTCACATTTTCTAGGTTGATAGAAGCACTGGGGAGCCAATTATAGCACTTAAACATGGAAAAAGTCAGATTGTCCCCTTTAATAATTTAAGTCATTTAAAGTCATTATTAATGACTTATCTGTGAGCTTCAATATTATATTATGTGCCCTCATAATCTTTAGTCAAAAAACAAATCTTCTCAAAAAGATCTCTTTTTTTCATCTGGTCATGTGGTATGGCCAGATGAAATCTGGTCATGTGGTATTCATACATTTCAGAAGAAGTTTCACTTGGATATACGACTCAATCTGTATAAAACTATAAAATCTGTAATGGATCAGTGAGGTCATAGATGCACTGTGTGAAATGTAATATATCTCTTTTATCCCACTGTATTATTTTATATTCCAAATTTGTTTATGGCACAACATTAAGCTTTTACAATGACAGCTGTTCATTGTGTGCATATTAGCAGCAGTTAGGAAATTTGTTCAATTAATTCATTTCATTAATAATGAGCTACTGTTGTGTATGGCAAATGAACTCAGTAGACGTTTGTGTCATAATATATATATATATATATATATATATATATATATATATATATATATATATATATATATATACAGAACCAGCCTCTGAATCAGGATTACCACATTATACAGAGATGATATAGAGCCATTACACTACATTGGATTACATTCTTAAGGGTGGGGGGGTTAAAGCTATTTCATGCATTCTGTTTAACACTGTTTAAAGGGACATTACATTTTTTCTTTTTAAAATATGCTCTTTCTTCAGCTCCCTCTAGAGTTAAACATTTGATTTTTACCGTTTTGAAATCCATTCGCCGATCCAGGGGTCTGGTGCTAGTACCTTTAGCATAGCTTAGCACAATCCATTGAATCTGATTAGACCATTAACATTGCGTTAAAAAATACCCAAAAAGTTTCGATATTTCTCCTATTTGAAACTTGACTCTTCTTGTAGTTACATCATGTACTTAGACCGACGGAAAATTAAAAGTAGAGATTTTCTAGGCAGATATGACTAGGAGCTATACTCTGCAGCCATGTTTCATCAGCAAAGTCCTTGATTATTACGCCAGTTTGAAAGTATAGTTCCTAGCCATATCTGCCTAGAAAATCACAACTTAATTTTCTGTCTGTCTTAGTACACGATGTAACTACAGAAGAATCAAGTTTTAAATAGAAAAAATATCGAAACTCTTTGGTTATTTTTTAGCACGAAGCTAATGGTCTAATCAGATTCAATTGATTGTGCTAAGCTATGCTAAAAGTGCTAGCACCAGACCTGGAGATCAGCTGAATGGATTCCAAAACAGTAAGAATCAAATGTTTAACTAGGGGAGCTTGAGCATAAAATGAGCATATTTAAATAAAAAAAAGTCCTTTTAAGAGTTGGATTTGGAAGAGTGTGAAAAAAGCAGATGGATGTGTGACATAGTATTTCTGTGCCGAATGAACTTCACCAGGATTCAAGTTTTTTTTCAAACATGAAAGATTCATACGTAACAATTTTGCTTTATTTCTTTTATGGGCAATTTAAGTGCAGTGGAAGTCCTTATATGGGCACTTTAACCGTAATAGCACACCACATCAACCAAGAGCTGACACTAAATCAGTGTGTTGATGTTTGTGAGGGAAATTTAAGCTTGTTTAGCTTCCCAAAGAACCCAGCATTATGAAAACAATGAATATAGTTTGTTTTTCAGGGGTAGCGGTGGAGTTGTGCATGTGTGTTTGTTTAACGCTGGATTTTGTTGAAAGGGGGCGGTCCCAATCAAGTCATGAGTCGCAGGCGGTAAGTAAAACGGCATCAAATGCTTGTGTTTTGTTAGCAATCGGTGCGTAGGTGCATATAATGTAAACGACCCGAACATGAATCATTAGTTATCCAGAGATAGTGGGATAATGTTTTGTGTGTGTTGCTTGCTTGTGACTTGCTCCAGGTAGCTCGGACTTATTTGGAAAGAATCGGTACAACTGATCTGTCTTTTATAAATCTGATAAAACAAAGGAGTCTTTGGATGGATGTAATACTACTCTATAGGTACTCAAGATTAAAATGAGATAAGCAGAAACAGTGTGTGTTATGTGAGCTTTAAATATATTGGTTCCTTTGAGGTTCTTTGCGCTTTATGTATCGGCGTAGACTACTTCCTCTGGTGTAATCTGATGATCAATTTCTCTATTCTTCTTTTAGTCACTTCAAATCATTTTTAAATTATGTTTCTAACTCCACAAGGATGTTACTGAAGCCAAATAGGGGGTTGTTTACATGAAGCTGTAAATGGGACTGAAGATTTATTTCTTGTGATTTTAGTTTGTATGACTTTCCCCCAAGGAAAGTGATGTTTTTAGTCACAGGACTCTTGGAGACGCACACATTTTAGCTATGGTTCACGTTACAAGGACTGGATAAAGAAGTGTGAGACTCTTTTCTTGTGAAAGGGTTTGACTGATTTGATTTGATCAAATGCAATACGATTATGATATAATAGATGCTCGTGTATAGCTTAACGGTAGAGCATTGCATTAAAGTCATGGGTTGAAGCACACAGGCTGATACAAATATACACCTTGTAATGCACTAAGTAAGTTGCTTTGGATAAAAGTGTCTGTCAAATGCATAAATGTAATAGGTAAATATAGCACATACAAAAGTGTTTTATCGTCACTTTAAATGCATAAAAGGTTTTCAGCGGAGAAATGATTGTTATGATTGTTTAAGTGCAAATTTGAATGCAAATTTTATTGTGTAAATGCAAATTTTCTTTGCACTTCCTCCTAAAAGGCACACATAAAAAATAGTTCAATCAAATTGAAACAAACTGTTGAAAAGATCCAAATCTCATAAACAAGCACGAATTTCCATCATGATTTTGTAAATTTACATATAGGCATTTAGCAGATGCTTTTATCAAAAAAATAGAGGATAAACACGCCTTGCAGAATGCTTTGCAAGCAGGCCTCCATTGTGAACAGAGCAAGCCTGATTTTTGTATTCGTGTGTTTGTTTGGATCGCAAGCATTTTCTCTGTCAATCGATGTGCATCCGTGACAGCTGAACTTGCATTGAAACCGCAACATTATTTTAAGCACAGGCTTACAGCTCATCAAACTCCTATAAGAGTTGTTCAATAGAGAGCCTGAGTCTCAAATTCTGCTATTCACCAAACCATTGTGCATCCAATGAACTGCCGAGATCATTTAACACTGAAAACCTTTGGTATATCCTTCGCTTAAATGGAGCTTCACTCGCTCGCTTACTCTCTGTGAAATGTCAAGCTTTGTGAAAGGGTTGATCTTTATGTGGCTTTGAACCCAGGACAACGCAACTAAATGGTTTTATAAGTCATTTGTGTGGTTATGTCATATGACGCCATCTCTCACTAAAACTAAACTAAAGAATGTTCCAGTATCAATGGCCCGTGCGTCACAAGTAACTAATCCAAAAATATCACAAAGTGAAACTCGGATGCTTTTAAGCTGAAGGTTATGTTGTGATCAGACACAAAAAGAAAGTTAAAGGTCTGGGTAATGAAAAAAAAAAACTATCTTGAGCCTATTTAAACATGCACCAATGCAGACTCGCATAGGAAAGTAAAATCACTTCTGGCATCTCCTAAGCAGCAATGAGATTAAAGCAGGAGCATCTTTTCTCTTTGGGAAATCTCATACTTGCCAAAATTCACTCCTGAGAAAGAAAATATGTCCTTGGGGTTTCAGGAGAGATCTTAGTCACAAACTGTGCTAAAGTTACAATCAATTGGGAAACACATCCAACTTCTGTGATCCTGCACTCTAAAAATGGTTGGGTTATTTTTAATCCATCCTGGATTAATATCATTTATGGACAGATCTTTATTTTGGTCTTGATTAAAACTGGCTTGTGGTTACCAGCTACACCGCCGCTGAAACCGTTGAGCTGCTGTGGGTCAAGGTGTTGCTTCTGTAAACGTATCCGTCATAGCTCTGTCAATTTTACACCGCACTGGATTGCTTTCACACAATGTAAGTTGGGTGAAGTGGCTGGCATCCATAGACTGTAAAAAAAAGATGGACGACGCGACGTCGCCTCCCTCCATTGTATTGAATTGGCGCCATAAATGTCCGACCATGGTCGCCGCAATGTTACGTAAAAACGTTGGTTTGAAGCCAAGGCATGCCAGAAGGAATCGTCTGTGGAGCCGCGGTTTCAAACTTCCGCCCAAACGCTTGCGCGACCAATTCAACCACGCCAATCTTAACGACACGCCCCGTTTCTAAAGCATCAAATTACTAGCTAAAATGAAACTTATCACAAAAATTAACACTTGAATATATATCAGCGTGATAATAACTACTTGAAAGGACCAAAACCATCTTTCGGAAACTTTTATTCGAAGTGTAAATCATTTTTTATTTAGAGCAGAGACCCATTCATTTGAATGGAGAGGGAGGGGTTATGACTTGTACTGCAGCCAGCCACCAGGGGGCGATCAACGAGCCAGAGGCTTCACTTTTCAAGACTTATGAGGCACACCCGCTGGCAACATATACATATACTGTAAATAAAAAATATAAAAGAATGGATTAAGGCATATAGAGGACAGACCTGATGATCTTATAAGATAAGGTGTCTCCATGTTTTCCCTAAAAGCGACCATTCTTGAATATAAAATGACTGACCAGAACAAAAAGAAAGACCAGGGGCCTCATTTATAAAATGCTGCGTAGAAACCATCCTACATTTGATCTTACGATCATATCAAAAAGGCACACATGATTCATATACCGAATGTACGGGCAGAAAACGTGCCTAGCACTCAGATGTGAAATCGCAAATGATCTTGAACTTGTGCGCAGCTGAACAGTTTTAGATCTCGGCCTTTAAATGCTTAATTAATGTCATAGACATATAAAAGAGCGCTTGTCAATGTTTAAACCCTTTTCAAATAGCAAGAATGGCTTATTCATTTTCCAAAACCTGCAGCACTCAGTGGCGCTAAGCACTTTTCCACATCAAAGACAGTTTTTATAAATAATGGACTTTGCCGTTGATTTTTGAGTATGCACACTTTACTATCAAATCTGTTCGTCTAAGCCTCATTTATAAAATGCCTTGTAGAAACCATCCTACGTTTGTCAGAAATGCATACGTGTGATTCATAATACGAACATACAAGCAGAAAACGCACATACCACTTTCTTTCAGATGTGAAATCTATAAATTGCAAATGATCATCTTGAACTTGTGCACAGCTGAGCAGTTTCAGATCTTGGCCTTTAAATGTTTAATTAATGTTATAGACATAAAAAAAGAGCGCTTGTCGATGTTTAAACCCTTTTTAAGCAGCAAGAATGGCTTATTTTTCCAAAAACCTGCAAAAGTGCGTACTTCTGCTCAGACCTTGACGTGGCACTAAGCCCTTTTCAGTAACACTTTACTTGAAGGGGTGTTTATAACACTGACATGACACCTACATAATCATGACATGACATGTGTCATTTGTTCAATTCTGTAATTTTTTATGCAAAGATGACATTGTTTGAGATGTCTTTGTTATGACAACTTGACATAAACCAATACATCATAACTTGTCATAAATCTGTCATAAACATAACATAGCAGAATAATTATCAAACTTAAGAAACCACCTAGCTTTATGGGTTAAGAAAATTATATTAAACTGTCATTTAAATATCATTAAGTATTAATACTGTCTAATTATTTTAAATACCTTAACAAAATGCAACAGGCACGTCAAAATATTATACTTAACTTTATGTATGTGCACAATACATAAAAAACTGACGACTAACAGAACTTGTTCTTACTTAGTATTCTGAAATGTTCTGACATAGAAAAAACAAAACAAAAATGAATATCAATAATGAAAACCATTATTGTACTGTTTTTATTTAGGTGAATTTGTCTCCAAATGCAATAAAATATAATAATTAATATAAATGGTATAATTTTATCACTTTTAATTATTATTATTATTATTATTATTATTGAATAATTGATTTTATTTCTTAAACACATGGAGGAAACTTAAAAAACATTATGAACTGAAGAATATTTATGATG
The DNA here is from genome assembly GCF_030506205.2 of Paramisgurnus dabryanus. Classification (NCBI taxonomy): domain Eukaryota; kingdom Metazoa; phylum Chordata; class Actinopteri; order Cypriniformes; family Cobitidae; genus Paramisgurnus; species Paramisgurnus dabryanus. Next base: position 29,378,464 of record NC_133341.1, on the reverse strand, counting down.
TTTTTATAAAACTATATGACAGAGTATTACAACCTGATCTCACGAATTTCCGTGGCACAGTCACGGAATTTTTTGCTCATTTTTCTGTGGCATTCTCACGGATCTCCTCATATTTCCGTGGCCCTGCCACGGACTTTCTTTTCCGTGGCATTCTCACGGATTGGTTACTCAACTGTTTTGTCCTATTTTCTTACCATTGTCGCTTCGGTTTAGGGTTAGATTTACATAAAATGACATCCCTACCCAAACCCAACTCTAACCCCAACACCAGGCGACAATTGATTAAAGTTTAGAAAATATAAAAGAATACATCAGAAAAAATAGTATAAACCAATACTTAAAGTGACATACTAACGCAAACACCAAATCTAACCCTAAACCGAAGCGACAATGGTTTGAAAATAGGAAAAAGCAGTTGAGTAACCAATCCGTGAGAATGCCACGGAAAAGAAAGTCCGTGGCAGGGCCACGGAAATATGCGGAGATCCGTGAGAATGCCACGGAAAAATGAGCAAAAAATTCCGTGACTATCCCACGGAACTTTGTGAGATCATGTTGGAGTATTAACACTTAATGGCATTTTAATTAAAAATACATTTGTATAACTGGTAAAAATTGGTCAGTTATGTTGTCAAGTTGTCATGACAAGTTATGATGTATTGGTTAATGTCATCTTTGCATTAAAAATGACATAATTGAACAAACGACACATAGGGATCTATTTTAACGATCTGAAACGCAAGTGCGAAGCGCAAAGCGGAAGTGACTTTGTGGGCGGATCTTAGGGCGCTGTTGCTATTTTCCCGGCGGGAGAAAAAACTCTTGCGCCAGGCGCAAATCAATAAGGGGTTGGTCTGAAGTAGGTTCATTATTCATAGGTGTGGTTTGGGCGTAACGTCAAATAAACCAATTAGAACGTCATCCAACATTCCCTTTAAATGCAAGTGCACCCTCCACCCTCACGGCTGAAAGGGTTTGGGGGCTTTGAAATCAGACCCAAGAAACGCAAGCAAGGTCCAACCCCAAAGTACACTTACAAATCAAGTTCATATACATTAAGGTTTCTTATGAAAACATTTTAATTATTATTTACATCAAATAAACGTAATACTGCCACACAACAAACTTATGAAAATATTTTAATCGTTATTTGCATGAGAATTTTTTAACGCAGTCACACAATAAATAAAAACTATCACCACAATGCTCACCACAATGATTTCCCTTATCTCATGTGTTAATATTTTTTATTGTAACAATTTATGATTTGCAAAAATAACTGTTGCATCTGTGTAGATTAGATAAGCAAAGTGTGTGCGCGTTGTGCACGCTATACATTATGGTCAAGCATGCGCCCTTAAAATAGCATAATGAACCACGCGCAACACGCTACTGACTTTAGACTAGTTTTTTTTGGTCCGTGGCGCAATTGTTTTTTGAAACTGCAAAATAGCATCAGGGATGGTTTGCGCCGCAACACGCCTCCTTTTTTGCGCTGAACCGCCCAAGGAGCTTAAGTTCATTCCCTAGTTTGCCGATGTGCGTCTGTGGAGGGAAAACCCCGCTGTGTGCCGGTGCAAAATACGAATGAAACATGCGTCACTGACAAAGTCAATTGCGCTGGCTGCAAGATAGGGCCCTTAATGACAGTTGTCATAAACGTGCATATGTTCATGGAACGTGTCATGTCATGTTTATGAAGGTGTCGTGTCAGTATTATGAACATCCCTTTAAGTAAAGTGTTACCCACTTTTCCATGTCAAAGACAGTTTTTATAAATATGGATTTTGGCTTATGCACAGATTAGACCGTAAAGTGTATGTACGCAAAAATCCATGCTTTATAAATGAGGCCCCTGTAGGAAGTAATTTCTTTAAGAACATAAGAATATATTAAAATATATCTGTTTTGAGAATTAAAACTAAACTAAAGGGAAGATTGTGCTTAATTGTGAAATTGTTAAAATACATTTTTCTGGCTTAGTTGTTATCTAAAAATAACCACTAGTTTTGTCTCTGACCTCAAAAAATATTAAATTTTTCCAGACAAAAACTGAGCATTAACTCATGAGAGAGAGAGAGAGAGAGAGGAGAGAGGAGAGAGAGAGAGAGAGAGAGAGAGAGAGAGAGAGAGAGAGAGAGAGAGAGAGAGAGAGAGGAGAGAGAGAGAGAGAGAGAGAGAGAGAGAGAGAGAGAGAGAGAGAGAGAGAGAGAGAGGGGAGTTTTTGTAAAGAAAAGAGCTTAAGATGTGAAAGAAAAAGAAAGAGCGGTGGCTGATCTGAATGTCGTTCCTTTTTATCATTCTTTGACCCTGGTATGTCACTCCTCATCAGTTCATTTAGAGGCAAATAGCTGTGTGCACTACACTGCCATGTCTCTTTGCCCATTAACCCTTTCACTTCCTCACAGTAGCCTGGACTTTACCCTGCAAAAAAATGACTTTCTTACTTAGTATTTTTGTCTTGTTTTCAGTAAAAAATCTTAAGCACATGAGGCTAACAAAACCATTTCAGGACAAATTGGGGGATCTGGGATTTAAAAAAAAAGGTTACAAAAGTTCATTAACATCATTAACAACAACATCTGAAGTATCCCATGACACAACTTCAAAAAAGCCTTTCTGCCATTTGCTATTTTAAGTATATTTTTACTCTTGTGGCTTCCGTGCACGGTTACTATATCTGAATGACATTAAATCTTTTCTGAATAAGCTTTTTAAAAATGCCATAAAACACTGCTTCACCGCTTCTTGATAAATCAAAGACTTGAGATATTTTCTGATGCATATTTCTATTTTTCATATATTTATTTTTATTATAAACCCTCAAAACACATAAGGTCTGAATGAACAATGAAGTCTGAAATAAAGGATAAGAGATTTATGCATTTGGCACATACTTTTATGTAAAACGACTTTGAATAGTACGCTTTTTTCTTTTTCATTGTGTGTGTCCCCTGGGTTCGAACCCATGACCCTTTTTGCTGCTAATGAAATGGAGACCACTGCGCTGTACAGGAGCACATAAATGACAAAATATGCATTAAAGAAATATCATTAACACAAAAAAATACATAAAATTTCTGCTTTAGCAAACAAGTATTACATTTTTTTTACATTAACATATCAAATATCGGTTGTTTGCTTATTCAAAGGGGAAATATCATGAAAATCTGACTTTTTCCATGTTTAAGGGCTATAATTGTGTGCTTCTATCAACCTAGAAAATGTGAAAAAGTTCAAACCAGTAACTGAGTTTTGGTAAACCATTCTCTGCAAGCATGTGAAAAAATAGGTCATTAAAATTTGGCTCCCCTTGTGATGTCAGAAGGGGATAATACCGCCCCTTAATCTGCACTTTTCAACCACGGCACTGCAATTTGGTGCAGAGATCAACTGCTCACATCTACAAAGTGGCAATTTTAACATGCTATAATAAATTATCTATGGGGCTTTTTTGAGCTAGTGGTTCACATACGTACTCTGGGGACACCAAAGATTTAGTTGACATTTTAAAAAAAGTCTTGTGAAATGTCCCCTAAAAATAATACACACTCACATGAAATGCCCTCTAAATAATATTGGTTTTCTCTCTTATTGAGACCACCATGTTGAGGTCACATGACCATCTCTTCAAAAGACCTCATGAAATGTTTTATTTTGAAATATAAAATGTACATATAGTCAAAGCTCGGTCTGCAGAAATACCCAAGAGTAATAATTACAGTTATTCTAGCATTGTAACCTCTTGTGCCAACAGTGTCATTATAAAAGTAATGGCTTTATTATTTACTCAACCCCGGACCTCCACACTGCCCTGAGAGTCATAAAGGAATGGGTGCTTGACTGCTAAGCCTCTTAAAGGGATGTTGTTAAAATTCGCAGCCAAACCAAAGCCAGAGCAGATATCACAGGGATTCAAATGTGTAGGGTCGAGCTGTCGCTTCGCATATAAGGGAAATTTTACATTAGTTTTAATTTTACACTAAAAGGTTCATAAAACCCTTTTTTAAAGGTCCAGTCTACCTCACCTTCATTTTGAAAAATGCAACTTAATGGCGGTGTGCATGATTTTTGAAAAACACTTTGAAGAAGGAAGTCGGGCCGAGTACCAAAACACACTTGTAGCCAATCAGTCTATCAAAAGAAGGTCCAGATTCTATTGGGGTAGGGGCGTGTTTGATTTCAAATGTCAATATTGGCTTTCAGAGATCATGCACCCACTTTTAAATGGGCGTAGATGCTTTTGTGAAATAGAAATGTTAAAAGTTCTTTATAGAACGATTTAGCCAAAAATGATTCTCCTCTGGCATCGTAAAGCACCTTTATTTTTTAAGAGTGTACTTGTTCTGTATTGTATATAGTCAATATAAAAAGTTTAATGTTTCTTTGTGGTTTTACTATGATCCTAGCGAGATAAAAAGTACCCAACAGGGATTAAATGCAGATCTTTATGGAAAGCACATTTTTGCAGTAAGTGTCTTTTATGGCCGCAGGTCAGTTGATGATGGTGATAAGAAGCCTTCATCAAACCTTCAAGTGCTGAAATCTTCTGCTCTTTAAGCTTGCCTATAACTTTCGATTAAGCCACGACAGATACGACAAGGGCTTTTAGGTCATTTTCCTCAGCAGCAGAAGTGGTGATAAAATAATTGATCTTTGTTCATGCGTTGTTCTTAATTTCTGCGCTCCTCTCATCAACTCGACTCAAGTGGGTGCTGATTGGTTCAGGCGAGAGTTTTTCAGACGGACTCAGTTTGCACCGCCACAGCCTTGCTGCGCTGCAGCGTAGCCCTGATGTTTTCTTAAGTTGTAATTTCGTTCTCACTTGCCTCTCGATTATCTTTTAAAGTACCACATGTTGTCTTATCGAGTTGAGTTCTAGGAAACAAGACTTTAAACCGAGATAATGAATCAACAGGGTTGTTTTGAAGCGATGCAACAGAAGAATAATTTTTTTTGCTTACCAAAGAACCATTTTGTCAAAGATTCTTAAAAGAACAATTTCTTTGGATGTTAAAAGTTCTTTACGAAACCAAAAATGTGACCCTGGACCACAAAACCAGTCATAAAATATATTTGTAGCAATAGCAACAATACATTGTACACAAAAAAGTATTAGTATTTTTGTCTTGTTAAAATTCTTAAATTAAGATGCTTTTTCTTGATGAGCAAAACGGTCCAAGAAAATAAGTCTAGTTTTTAAACAAAAAATAAAACATTTAAGTGATTTTGTGCATAAAACAAGTAAAAAAATCAGCAAATTTTTCTTCAATTTAGTGTTAAGAAAAATTTTCAAGATTTTTTTGCATTGGGAAAAAGCATCTTAATTTAAGAATTTTTAGATATTTTTACTGAAAACAAGACAAAACATTTTTGCAGTGTGGGTCAAAATTATCGATTTTATGCTAAAAGTCATTAGGATATTAGGTAAAGATTGTATTCCATGAATATATTTTGTAAATTTTCTACCGGAAATATATAAAAATGTATTTATCTTTAGTAATGTGTGTTGCCACACTGCAAAAATTGGTTTTAAAGAAAATAAATTCTGAGTATTTTTGTCTTGTTTTCAGTAAAAATATCAAAAAATTATTTAATTAAGATGCTTTTTCTTAATGAGCAAAACAACCCAAGAAAATAAGTCTAGTTTTTAGACCAAAAAAAATTTAGTGTGATTTTGTGCATAAACAAGCAAAAAAATCTTGAATTTTTTTCTTAAACACTAAAATCAAGAAAAAATCAAGAAAAATTTGCTTACCCAATTGGCAGATATTTAAGCTTGTTTTATGCACAAAATCATTTAAATGTGATATTTTTTGTCTAAAAACTAGACGTATTTTCTTGGGTCGTTTTGCTCATCAAGAAAAAGCATCTTAATTTAAGAATTTAAGATATTTTTACTGAAAACAAGACAAAAATACGAAGAATTTATTTTCTTGAAAATATTTTTTTGCAGTTTAAGGACTTCATTTGGACAACTTTAAAGGCGATTTACTCAATATTTCGATTTTTTGCATGCTCGGATTTTCAAATAGTATCTCGGACAAATTTTGTCCATCCTAACAAACCATACATCAATAAAAAAGCTTAATCACCTTTCAGAAGATGTATGGTTCTTCTATGGCGTCATCCAAAGCCTTTATTTTAAAAAGTGTGTAGTTGTGCCCGAAATTACACACTTATATTAGGAAACCATCATTCAAATGTCTTATTTTTTTAATTGCAGGTATCTTGGCATCACCCGGCCTTTGACCTACCCCGCTCGCCAAAACGGCCAGCTGATGGCGAAAATGATCTTCGGGGTGTGGCTCGTATCCGCCTCGATCACGCTGCCTCCATTTTGCGGATGGGCAAAAAACGTCAACACCGCCGGCGTCTGTCTGATCAGCCAAGACTTTGGCTACACCATCTACTCCACCGCCGTGGCCTTCTACATCCCCATGATCGTGATGCTCTTCATGTACTACAAGATCTTCAAGGCCGCCAGAAAGAGTGGCGCCAAGCATCGGTTTACCGACTTCACCCGTCGGGAACGCCTGGAGACGGTAGCCAGCGAAGCCCTGAGGATGCAGGGGCTCAAACCCCAACCCGGCGTCGCAGAGGAGTGCGCCGCTCTTTCTCGTCTGCTGAGCCGCGAGCGACAGAACATCTCCATCTTTAAGCGGGAACAAAAGGCTGCCACGACCCTGGGCGTGATAGTCGGGGTGTTCGGGATTTGTTGGTTGCCGTTTTTTATTCTGTCGACAGCCAGACCCTTTATATGCGGGGTCAAGTGTAGCTGCATACCGATTTGGTTGGAGAGGACGCTGCTATGGTTCGGCTACGCCAACTCGCTGATGAATCCCTTCATTTATGCTTTCTTTAACCGGGACCTGCGCTCCACGTACAGGGACCTGCTCCGTTGCCGATATCGAAACATTAACCGCCGTCTGTCGGCTGTGGGAGTTCATGAGGCATTGAAAGTTTAATAAGGCTGAGGGAAAGTGATTTGGTGCAGTCGAAAGAGACATAATTCATATGTGACTAACCAAGACTTTTAAAGCCAGTAAAGTGAAGAACAGTGTACAGGATTGCGATACACTACACAATGGCATTTTAATGGAGAGCGGGAATCATTCCAGCAAGCAATAGCCATAATTTCATGTTTAGGTGACCAACATAACATGGGAGATGCATGATATTCCATCATGTAACTAAAGTCAACAGTGATTACAAGGTGTTTGGTTTCATTTATTTATTTATTTTATTTTATGTATTTTTGCGCTTTAGTTAGACGTATATATTCAATTTCACTGACAGACCAGATTTAATAGGTTTTAGCCTAGACGCATGGGCTGTGTTTAGGCGACATGTAGACATCTTTTAAAGGCAAAGTTGCTTGCTGGGATGGGAAACATGATTATGGACAATGGGACCAGGGTTTATATTTCTTCAGAACACTGATATATCAGTTCCCTTAGGGGCGGTTCACATATCGTGCCTTTTGCGCGCTCAAGTTCGTTATTTTAAATGTAGGCGTGCGGTATGCGCGGTCATAATGGAAGCGACGCACATACGGTGCGACGCGCCCGTTTTCCAGGTGCGTCGAGTTAAAAACATTTGAACTTTTCAGAATGCCGCAAGCTCAACCAACAGTTTTAGACGCAACATGTAAACCGCCCCCTTAAAGTGTTTTTCATATCTTTAGATGTTCCAGTTTGGTTTTTAACCCTTTAACTGGCGCAGCGCTTTTTGAGAGGGGGGGAGGTGAAAAGATGATGTACACCTTCAAATTAATATAACTATAATATAATATAGCATTTTTTTTTGTCAGGAAGCCTAATTTTGGTCTTTGGTTTAAAGAAGACACTTTAACGTTTTTAGGAAAGTGTCTGGAGATGAAAATATAATTTTTTATAGCAGTTTACATTTATTTGTAATAAATAAAAAATGCAGTATTATTTTTAATACATACAATTATCAAAAAACTTGGTTTTCTGCATACTCCTGTCACAAATGAATAAATTACAGTTACTGCATTATTATTAATGCTAAAAGGTTTTGAAATATGAAAACTACAAATCTTATGCTCCTGTAGCCCATTTGTGAACCTGGACCAGAAAACCAATCATAATTGACCCTTCGCTAAGCCCCGCCTTCCTTACTGTTGCTATACGCCTGACAAGCTTTCACATCTGGCAAGTCTATTAAAGTATGTTTGCACCGGTCTCAGACATTCCCAAGGATATAATTAGTAATTTTTGCCAAACAGGTGAAATATCTCAGAGAGCAAGACAAAAGGGACAGCAGTATGCCTTCGAGGGATATATCAACGACATAATATGATTAAATTAATTAAATCAAAATTGAAGCTAAAGTCTATGGGTCCCAGCGCAAGCAGCATATGCTTCATACGCTGACTAGTCAAATGGGAAACACAAATTGAGGAACAGCTTTCTTTGTTCACAGCAGGGTAAGGGAAATTTGTGAAAATGCTCTAATAATTATAAATCAAACAGCTTATCCGTTAGTCTTGTGAAATAAACACAAATAGCCTGACCACTTTGCAATAATAACATTCTCCCGCTTATAGAACTAACACAGGAAGAGCGTAATCGGCTTGGGGTACTCAGGGGTAGGCCGTCTGTTAAAAAAAATTAGAAAATATTTTTTAAAGGGGTCATATTATGAGTTTTTTTTAAAGGAACACGCCCAGATTTTGGGAATTTGGCTTATTCACAGTATCCTCCAGAGTTAGATGAGTCCATACATACCTTTCTCATCTCCGTGCGTGCTATAACTCTGTCTGATGCAGCCCCCGCTAGCTTAGCTTAGCACAAAGACTGTAAGTAAATAGCTTCAGCTAGCATACTGCTCCCAATAAGTGACAAAATAATGTGAACATTTTCCTATTTATGTGTTGTGATTTGTATAGTCACACCGTGTACAAATAACAAGGTCATATGAGACACAGCCATCTGTTAACAGTATACATACTGGGAACTATATTCTCAGAAGGCGAAGAACTGATACTGGGCGGAGTGATTTGCTCACAGCACCCGAGGAGCCCCCTGGTGAGGAGCAGAGAGTTCGGTCAGAGTTGTGCAAAAAACTCCGCCCAAGTATCAGTGCTTCGCCTTCTGAGAATATAGTTCCCAGTATGTATACTGTTAAAAGATGGCTGTATCTCATATGACTTTGTTATTTGTACACGGTGTGACTATACAAATCACAACACATAAATAGGAAAATGTTCACGTTATTTTGTCACTTGGGAGCAGTATTCTAGCTGAAGCTATTTACTTCCAGTCTTTGTGCTAAGCTAAGCTAGCGGGGGCTGCGTCAGACAGAGTTACAGCACGCACGGAGATGAGAAAGGTTTTCAGTTTAAAGTATGTCAGGGGCTGTCCACACGGAGACGCGTATCACTGTATACGTATAAATTTGTTATCGTACCCTGTTAACCCTGATATTGTCTTTACTCAAACAATCAAATAAACATCACTTAATATTTTCTGTTTTGAAGCCAAAGCTTAAAAAAGTTTAGTTGATTTAACTTTTAAGCTTTCAAAATCTTAAAACTTAAAATTATTAGTTCATGTTGTGAGGAATACCCATAATCCTTTGCGCCTGAATACTTTGATTATTTTCTGCTTTTTCACAGACTAAAAACTGATAAGAACTCTCACTACTTAAATATTTGTTAATAAAATGTCATAGAGGTTTAAGCTCTTATATTATTGATGTTGTTTTGTTGTAAATTATAATTTTGTAAAGTCACCGTTCAGGTGATCAGTGTTTCCGTACATGAATCCTGTTCAGAACACTTTATTGTATTTCGCTCCACAGCACTGACAATTCATGTCAAAAACACAGTTTTGTGTGTGTTTCTGTGGAGAATCACGTTTATTCAATGACTGACTTAAAATCAGTCATCAATTCTATATAAGTAGTTATAATACCATTAATAACATCAAAAGTAATATAAAGTGATAAAAACTAAAGTTATATGCAAGGGGTTTCCTCACAAATTTCTAGTAATGTCAACTAATCTGGGTTAAGAGTGCAGGAATATTGGAAGAAGTCTATTCAACTTAAAATTGTTGTAAGAACAGTTTATATGTTTAAGTAATCATTACTTAAAGTTTTTAAGTAATCATTACTTAAAGTTTTTAGGGCAACAAGTTTGCTTCATTTTTTAAAGTATATTCAACTTATCCGGGCTTACAGTGTATTGGCGTTTCATCCACACGGATCCGGCGTTTTGGGAGACGGAATCCGCTATTTTTTGAAACCGGGTCCTAAAGTGGATAAATCTGAAACCGACACCCTTGCGGTTTCGTCTGTACAGCCAATCCGTATATTTTGTGAAACGAAAACGTCATCACATCACGTGTCGGGAGCGTCACACGTAACAGCAACAACAATAACGGCGGACTACGTGATTGTGTTCGTGCTACAGAAGCTACTAAAGCCTACTAGCTTTATTACAGCAAAATCTATTGCTTCTATGCAATTGTGGTGACCAACAAACGATAATGGACAACACCATACGTTGGTTATGCGCATGCTCAAAGTCTTCTTCTCCGTGTATAGTGTATATCTGTGGCAGAATTACAGCGCCCTATACTGTTCCGGCATATATACTACACCGCTTTCAGTCGGTTTCAGTGGTTTCGTGTTTACGGATTATTTTTTTAGAGCAAGGAAAAAAAATTATCGGATAGTGAATGCACCGGCTTCGTGTGAACACAGCCTCTGTCAGCCTCCATCTTGCCTTTAAAGGAGGATGCATGATCTCTGAAAGCCAATGTTGGCATTTGAAATCACCTAAACAAAAACGCCCCTACCCCAATAGAATCTGGGCCTTCTTTTGATAGACTCGCCCCACATATATTCAACCCAGGCAACGATGTCGCCCCTTACTTCTGATTGGCTACAAGTGTGTTTTGGTAGTCGGCCCGACTCCCTTTTCCAAAGTGTTCTTCAAAAATGATGCACCCCACCTTTAATCATCTTATTTTATGTTCAAATATATGCATTTTCCAAGCAATGATGTGATGAGATAGCTAGCTAACGTTAGCTAGCATTGGCATGCCTTTACATTGGAGCAAATGTATGTGTTTTTGTTAATTCTGTCAATATTTAGTTGAGAATGAGACCTTTAACACTGCTTGATCCACGTCCGGCATTTCTCCCCGGACCAACCCATCCAAACTATTAGGATACCAGGTATCAGATTTACACCATCCATACGCGCAACGCTTCGGCATGTTTCCCTCGCTCGAAAGCTTGTCAGACCTCCCGTGCCTAACTACGGTTGCAAAACCATGATTGGCCTGTGGCGGTTTTCAGGTGTGGCTTAGCAAAGGGTAAATAATAAAAAAAAATTTTTTATTGAGATCAAGACATCATCTGATGTGATCAGATGAGATCGATACATCAACGAGCAGTCTTTGAAGGTTACAAAGAGAACTGAAATGAGACCCTCTAGCCTTTGGAGGATCCATAATTTGCGGCACCAAATAAAGTCCATAGCAACACATATTACTAATGATAAATGCATTTTTGATATATTTACAGTAAGATATGTTAAAGGAACATGATCTTTACTTAATTTGGCATAAAAACAATAATTTTGACCCATACAATGTATTGTTGCTATTGCTACAAATATACCCGTGCGATTTATGACTATGGTTTGTGGTCCAGAGTCAAAATTGGTAGATTATTACATTTAAAACATACCAAAGGAAACATGCATACAAAATGTAAAGATTGAAAAGTGTCATGCACAAATGTCATCTGCCTTGCTGGTTTTAAAGTAACATGGCCACTTACATTTGTTCAGTTTGGAAGACTAGTTTAAACCCCACAACCGTCTTGGTCTAGTATGAGCTGATTTAAGCATGGCTATACTTGCGTCATTAATAAAACACCTTATTTTAAACATTCAAAAATATAATTAAAAAGATTTCTATCTATGATTTCAATGCAGTCCGCTCATTTTCGCTGTCATAGAGGTGTGATGATACATCCTACTATCCTCTTGGCCGTTATTTCTTGGGTCTGTTAATTTTCTCATCATTAGAATAGACAGTGCGACATGGAATCGAGTGAAAATCTTCACACTTCCCAAATCCTGCCCTCGTCACATTCATATTAGAGCTTCATAGTATTACATTTTCTCCTCTCTACAGTACGAACAATGTTGCTTTGCCAGTGTTCTGAATAAGTATGCAACCACTTTAAATCAGACGTTCTGTACATATCTGCCAGTCTTCAGAGGTGAAAAATAAGGGCTTGTGGTTAGTTGTCACTATGAGGCTTGACTCGTATTGGAAATCCATCAGGGTGTGTGCGCGAGTGTGAATCTCTGCTCGGAGACAACCAGAGACAGAGCACTCACCTAGCTTTTCCGATGACTCAATCCATCTATTTTAGGAACGTTAAGTACATGGAATAGATGCCGGTCTTTGAAGAAACCTACAACTCTGCAAGCCTTTGTGCGAAACCTGTAAACTGGCATTATCAGTTTTGTATCCTTGTCTAGCCTGACGTGGGGATTTTAAGATATGAATGTCTTTAATTGGCTCTTGAGGCATGAATGACGAAACTCGTGGTAATTTTAAGAACTGAATTTCTGTGATGATGGACATCTCTTAGCACTGACAGAACAACTTTCCCCGGTTGTTTACACTGGAAGTTTGTTTTTTTATGTACAGTTATATGTATGTTGCCAAATATTTGTGAGAAGCTTACAAAATGTTTCTTGTCACAGAATTTAACCTTGCACCAGGAGAGTTGCAATTGTCTGAGTTTTTTATTTTGTTTTTGTGTGTGTATTACCTTTTCCGCAAGGACTACACTAACTGTAAGTGTTTGCCAAGATCGTTGATGTTCAGAACTGAAGGCAGTATTATTAGCAGTAGATTTTACATTATTCTTACACAGATTTGATGAAACTGGTTGTACACCAAAGGTATGAACTTTTTGAGAAATCTATTTTGCATTCTTTTATCATAAAATAAATTTGGTTCTTAAGATGTTTTGTCATTGCACATTGTGACAAACAGCACAGGTCATTGTGTAAATCAAATCATCATGTAGGTGAGCCAAACTCTTTCATTTAGCACCTGGTGGTTGTTCAAAACAAATATTGGATATAACAACATTGAGCACTGCTATTAATATGAATAAGGGACAATGCAACACTTAATATGGCTGCTCTGGTGACGGAAGTCCCGCCTTCTTGTTAAGCTGACGATCCACGTGGGCGGGTCCGACGTGTTTTTGTTTACAAACTATTAAGTTAACCATGTATTATATAGACCGAGGACAATAATAAACTTGTCATGCTATATGTCATTACAAATGTCAAAGGGTTTAGATTTGATATCTGTGTGTTGTTTCATAAAATAAATTCTCATTGAACATTAAAGTGCACCTATTTCATTGATAAAAAAAATTATTTGTGTATTTGCTATAATGCAATGTGTTCGCGTGGTTTATGGTTAAAAAAATTTTTCCCACATAATGTACTCTCTTTTGTTTGTTTAAAGGATTAATCCATTTTCTTAAAAAAAATCCAGATAATTTACTCACCACCATGTCATCCAAAATGTTGATGTCTTTCTTTGTTCAGTCGAGAAGAAATAATATTTTTTTAGGAAAACATTCCAGGATTTTTCTCATTTTAATGGACTTTAATAGAACCCAACACTTAATAATTAACTCAACACTTAATAGTTTTTTTCAACTGAGTTTCAAAGGACTCTAAACGATCCCAAATGAGGCATAAGGGTCTTATCTAGCGAAGAAAAATAAAAAATATGCACTTTTAAACCACAACTTCTCGTCTATCTCCGGTCCTGAAAAGCGCCAGCGCGACCTCACGTTAATGCGTAGTGACGTAGGGAGGTCACGTGTTACATATATGAAACGCACATTTGCGGACCATTGTAAACAATAAACTGACACAAAGACATTAATTAGTATCATTCGACATACAACGATAGACGAGAAGTTGTGGTTTAAAAGTGCATATTTTTTATCTTTCTTGTCAAAAATGACAATCGTTCGCTACATAAGACCCTTATGCCACGTTTGGGATCGTTTTTAGTCCTTTTAAACTCCGTTTAAAAAAACTGTTAAGTAAGGGATAATGTAGAGGCAGACGGTAGTTATCGGGAAATAAGCCCCGACAGTGTGAACAGGACCCGACGCGAAGCAGAGGGTCTTGTATCACACTGATGGGGCTTATTTCACGATAACTACCGGCTGCCTCTACATTATCCCGCTTATTACACGGCTACTTGCCACATAAGAAAAAAATGGACATGAATATGAATTTGAAAATTTTATTGCCATATTTGTTTTAAATTAAAAATTGTATCCTTCCGCGAAACTTTACACAGATGCATAAAATGATCGTAATACCTTATTAAGATCCTCTGCTTCATACTTGTCTGTCTCCATTTTTTCTCTTTTAGCCAGTCTTTGAGAAGTTGTAATGCTTGCCCATTCTGTATTTTTTTGTGTGTTGGCTTCGTAGCTGTCATGCTCTATTTTGTCAAGTTCAGTCTCAGTAAGCTCTCTGTGTCTTGTCGTTGTTCGTTCTTCTATCCACTGTTTAAATGTTTTGTTTTTTCCGTACATGTTAAAATTAATGTCAAAATTTTCCATTCTTAATTGTGGTTGTCCAGTGTTTGTCACAAGATGGCGCCAAACAGTAATCTTTGTTGGCGCGGAGGGATTTTTGCGTTATTATTACTTTGGAGCGGTTATTATTTGAAAAGAACGAACCTGCAAATGTCTCAACTGACCAATCAGAATCAAGCATTCCAGAGAGCCGTGTAATAAGTGTTGAGTTAAGTATTAAGTGTTGGGTTCTATTGAAGTCCATTAACTCTTTCCCCGCCATTGACGAGATATCTCGTCAATTAAGAGAAAACGCTTCCCCGCCAATGACAAGATTTTCCGTCTTTCCGCAATACCGCTATTATCCACCAGATGGCGCCCTTCCGCAACTTTTTAAAACCGGAAGTATTGCCCTATGGCAAACTGCTGCATGTCCGTGTCTGTTTTAAAGATCGCTCTGAATGGGATCTCTATGAAAAGTCCGTCACAAATATGGAATTATTTTTGCTTTTTGCTCAAAATATGGTGTTTTTGCAAAAACCTACCCATATTCAAAAGCTGATTGCAAAAGAACCACTAAAGGTAGGATGAAACGTTTTTTTTTTGTTTGAAAGCAGAGTGTCTGTTCTTTCATTTGGTATATTGTATGTTTATTTCTTTAAAGAAGAACATTTTCTGGAAGGCATTAAACTTTGTTGAAAATCATGAAAAACGCTGGCGCTGGCTGGCAACTTTTTTTAAAACGCTGGCGGTGAAAGAGTTAAAATGAGAAAAATCCTGGAATGTTTCCCTCAAAAAACATAATTTCTTCTCGACTGAACAAAGAAAGACATCAACATTTTGGATGACTTGGTGGTGGTGAGTAAATTATCTGGATATTTTTATTTAAGAAAATGGACTAATCCTTTAAGATTTTCCTTTCTTCCTGAAACGCACCGATGTTATACAAAACTCATTGATTTGAAAAGCTCTGTGTCCCTGATTGGCCAGCTAATCTGTACGTTGTGATTGGCCTAAATACCTCTGACGTCAGCTGGAAATGTGACACTCTTTACCATGTTTAAAAGATTCAGTCACAATGCAATGCTAACAGGAGTTAACTTACCGAGTCCGAAGCGGGAGGAATTATGATAATGTCGGTCTTGTCTACATCACCAATCCCAGGAAGTAAACTGCTGCCTACAATCGGTGTGTTTGTTGTAGTCCAAGAAAAGAAATTTATGTTGGAGACGATAACTCACATCATTGTTTATTTTGGGGTTTGTACCTTTTGCATATCATTAACTTGTACTAATACACACTTACACACCAAAGGAAATGTAAAATCGTGAATCGAACCATTGGTGCTCTTTAAAACTATATTTTGATGATTGCATATCTCAACTTGTACATTCATAAGAGTGCTTTATACTTTTTATGAAACTTGCACATCCATCATAACTCCAGACGAGCTTGTGTTGCTCAAAAGTCCTAGCTAAGCATTCACAATATTTCATCATTATTAATAGCTCGACATTTGCAGTTTTTTTTAGTCCACAAACGTAATACATATGAGAAATAATGACATATCCATCTCCATTGTTTCCAATGAGATAAAAAATCTTTGTTTGGGGACTTTGGTGTTAATTTTGGCCTTGGCTGTACATCTAATAACCTTTGTACATTTTAGAAACTAAAAGCCCGTTTAGTATTGACGGCGTTTTTAAAACAGAATTATATTGATTTATGGAAACACTTTAAAATGATTTATAATAAAGAACAGTAGGAAAACCTGACAGGATGAATAATAACAGGCCTATAAATGCAGTACAAAAGAACAGGCATGTGAATCATGCAGGAGATAACAGCACATTGTATAAGTTTGGGATAATATAGGCAGCACGTAGTTATCGCAGAAATACAGATGCACAAGGGGCTTATTTCACGATAACAACCTGCTGCCTGTACATTATCTTGCTTATTTTACAGCTATTTACGTTATAAGTAAGGTAAGGAACATTAAATATTGGCATTAAATATTTTATTTACTTATTTTAATGAATGCAGACCTTCCGAAAGGAAAACATCTTTACTTCTGGTTTAAGATATGTCACAAACATATGTTGGTTAATAATTTGTAAATACAATATCATATTGCTTATCTCCTTGGATTCCCTGTGGAACAAAGGCCTCAACAACAGCTCTCCAACGCAGTCTATTCTGGACAGCATTTTTCAGTTCACCCCACAACAGGTTGCCCTTCTTCATTTCCTCTTCGTAGGATCGTCTCCAGGTGGTCTTAGGGCATCCGACCCGTCTCTTTCCCTGGGGATTCCACTGCAAAGCCTGGTGATGTCCTGTGGGGGCTTCCACAGGATGTGTTCTATCCATCGCCATTTACGCCTGGCAATCTGCTGCTTGATGGGATCTTGGTTTGTCCCCTGCCACAAATCAGTGTTTGTTAGTTTGTCTGTCCACCTGATCTTCAGTATGTTGCGAAGGCAGCCGTGGATGAATACTTGAAGTTTGTTGGTTAGGGTGTTGGTGACTCTCCAGGTCTCTGAGCCATAAAGGAGGACAGATTTAACGTTGCTGTTGAAAATTCGTAATTTGTTACGGACAGATAGGGATGTTGACCTCCAGACTGGTCTCAAGGTAATAAAGGCGTATCTAGCTTTCCCAATTCTGGCTTTGATTTCCTCGTCAGAACCACCTCTTGGAGATACAATGCTGCCCTGGTAGGTGAAAGGACTTCTTTCAGCTCGCTGTCTCTAAGGGTGATTGGCTTCTTTTTTAACAGGGTCATGATAACAGTCTTCTCTAAGTTGATCTGCAGTCCAGTCTTGGATGCTTCGCGGGCTAGGTTATCAGTTTTCTGTTGCATATTTTGGTATTTATGGGACATCAGGCACAAGTCATCTGCAAAGTCCAAGTCTTCAAGAAATTGAGTTAGGGACCACTGGATTCCGTTATGTCATATACCGTATGTTATTAAAGGGGACATCTTATGAAAATCTGACTTTTCTCATGTTTAAGTGCTATAATTGGGTCCCCAGTGCTTCTATAAACCTAGAAAATGTGAAAAAGATCAACCCATTAATTAGTTTTGGTAAACCATTATCTGCAAGCATGTGAAAAAATAGGTCATTGTAATTCGTCTCCCCCTGTGATGTCAGAGGGGGATAACACCACCCCTTAGTCTACACTATCCAACCACAGCACTGCCATTTAGTGCAGAGATCAACTCATTTGCATTTTAAAGGAAATACCTAAAAAGTGAAAATTTTTTGCTCACACCTACAAAGTGTCACTTTTAACATGTTATAATAAATTATCTATATGTTGTTTGAGCTAAAACTTTACATACGTACTCTGGAGACACCAAATAATTATTTTACATCTTAAAAAAAGTCTTGTGAAATGTGCCATTTAAAAGACATATTTATATCATTTTTTTGTGCATTAAAGGAGTAGTCTACTCCTTTTCAATATTAAAATATGTTATCACCTTAACTAAGAAGAGTTGATACATCCCTCTATCATCTTAGTGCGTGCACGTAAGCGCTGGGGCGCGCTGCGACACTTCCATAGCATTTAGCTTAGCACCATTCATTCAATGGTACCACTCAGAGATAAAGTTAGAAGTGACCAAACACATCAACGTTTTTCCTATTTAAGACGAGTAGTTATACGAGCAAGTTTGGTGGTACAAAATAAAACGTAGCGCTTTTCTAAGCGGATTTAAAAGAGGAACTATATTGTATGGCGGAACAGCACTTTTGGGAGTACTTCAACTCACCTGAAAAATCTGCTCCCCTTCTCCCTCTCATAATGGGAGAGGGAGGGTGTTACTGCGCCGAGTCGAAGTACTCCCAAAAGTGCTGTTCCGCCATACAATATAGTTCCTCTTTTAAATCCGCTTAGAAAAGCGCTATGTTTTATTTTGTACCACCAAACTTGCTCGTATAACTACTCGTCTTAAATAGGAAAAACGTTGATGTGTTTGGTCACTTCTAACTTTATCTCTGAGTGATACCATTGAATGAATGGGGCTAAGCTAAATGCTATCGAAGTGTCGCAGCGCGCCCCAGCGCTTACGTGCACGCACTAAGATGATAGAGGGATGTATCAACCCTTCTTAGTTAAGGTAATAACATAGTTTAATATTGAAAATGAGTAGACTATTCCTTTAATAAACTGTTCCTGTCAAACTGATTTGCAGCATCCGGGTTACAGTGTGTTATTAGTTTTGAAAGGTGGTTATCTGAAAAGAACGAACCTTGGAATGTTGTGTCTGGCCAATCAGAATCCAGCAATTTAGATTGCAGTGTAATAAAGCTATGTATGTTCAGGGTATGCAATTTAATGGCTCTACAAATAAAAGCATAGACAATGAATGAAACATAAATGGTTGCAGTGTAAGACATGTCATTACCGGATAAAATGCTGGTGTTTAGGATTACATTAGCTGTGTGCAGTCGCTTGGAAACAAGTGGTTTTTAACCTGCTGGCTGGATTTTTCATGCTGCAGCAGAACATACAGATTTATAAAGAGAATAGATTGAGGGATGCAAGCAATTGTGTGTAAAATCATGGTTTTCTGTTCTTCTCACCATTTCATTTTACTCTTTATTATAAGCACAGCAGGTAACATCAGTGTAGTTGAAGTTCTTGATGTCGCATTAATATTGACCAGAATGTCATTTTATCTGCACTAAAAAACCTTTTTGTAAGTGTAAACTCAATGTTAATATCCATAGACACACTATGGGCCCTATTTTAACGGTCTGAAACGCAAGTGCGAAGCGCAAAGCGCAAGTGAGTTTGTGGGCGGATCTTGGGCGCTGTTGCTATTTTCCCGGCGTGAGAAATAACTCTTGCGCCGGGCGCAAATCAATAAGGGGTTGGTCTGAAGTAGGTTCATTATTCATAGATGTGGTTTGGGCGTAACGTCAAATAAACCAATCAGAACGCTATCCAACATTCCCTTTAAATGCAAGGGCACAAGTTCCATGGTAGGTTGCTATTACTATGACGGATTTACCAGGTGTACGCCAGGAGCGGTTTACAGCCGAGGAGACCCATGTCTTGTAAGAGCAGTCAAAGACAGAGAAGTTGTTTTGTATGGAGATGGGAGAAACCTGCCCAAATCAGCGTAGGTTAAACAGGCGTGAGAGGAAATAGCCACTGTCTCATCAGCTGGCATCCCCATCGTTGCGCCAAGCGCTACAATGATGTCAGGAGACGGGGAATCCCAAGCTTGCCAGCATAAATCGGGCATGCCGTGTAACGGGAGGTGGATCTGCCTCTGCACAGGACCTGACGCCAGCAGAGGACATCGCTGCGTCCACCCTCACCGCTGAAAGGGTTTGGGGGCTTTGAAATCGGACCCAAAAACGCAAGCAAGGTCCAACCCCAAAGTAAACTTACAAATCAAGTTCATATACATTAAGGTTTTTTATGA
Source organism: Paramisgurnus dabryanus (assembly GCF_030506205.2). Lineage (NCBI taxonomy): Eukaryota > Metazoa > Chordata > Actinopteri > Cypriniformes > Cobitidae > Paramisgurnus > Paramisgurnus dabryanus. The sequence goes on along the minus strand of NC_133341.1, from coordinate 29,358,402 downwards.
AAACATTTTAATTATTTTTTACATAAAATAAACGTAATACAACCACACAACAAACTTATGAAAATATTTTAATCGTTATTTGCATGAGAATTTTTTTAACGCAGCCACACAATAAATAAAAACTATCACCACAATGCTCACTACAATGATTTCCCTTATCTCATGTGTTAATATTTTCTATTGTAACAATTTATGATTTGCAAAAATAACTGTTGCATCTGTGTAGATTAGATAAGCAAAGTGTATGCGCGTTGTCCACGCTATACATTATGGTCAAGCATGCGCCCTTAAAATAGCATAATGAACAACACGCAACGCGCCACTGACTTTAAACTATTTTTTTCTGGTCAGTGGCGCAATTGTTTTTTGAAACTGGAAAATAGCATCAGGGATGGTTTGCGCCGGAATGTAGCTTAGGTTTACGTCTTATATTTACCTCTTAGTTACATATTACATGATACTTGTCACAAAAACATGCAATAGCAAGGCAAAGGCAACATGCATTATTAACCTCCTAAGACCCAAACTTTAGTTTGGCTTGCATTTCAGACTTCTTCCATCTATTTGGGGTTAGGAAGAACCAATAAATATAATAAACATAGATTTTTCTTTGAACATGAAGCAGTGTAATTGTCCACGTTTGTGTACAACAGGTTCCAGTTACATCGAATTAGGGATTATGTTGCAAACAACAAAAAAGTGATCTCATGTATGTGGACACACCAGGTCTTAGGAGGTTAAGGTAATGGGGTCACACAATGCACATTAATATTAATACATGAAGCAATAAAACAGCATTGTGCCTTTCCAAAGATGTGTTTTCTTTGCCTATATCTAAAAACTTAGAAACAACTTTCTCCAACTTTGACATTGTACATTTATCCAGAAATTAAGCGTGACCTCGATGAGAAGAGTTCAGATTTGGGCTTCTTTTAAACTGTTTCTACAAGTAATTTTTTTTCTGTGGATTAAAGATTGAAGGATTTAGTTGATTAGTTATTTGGTTTTTGGGCTCTGAATAGTCTTCGGGCTAGTTTTGAATGTCCATTGGGCTGGTTTTAGTAATCTAATCTGGCAACCCTGGCTGTGCGCTTGCGCAGATGTTTGGTTCGGATTATATAGACAGTACATGTAAACCAACATTTTAATCAAATTGCAATGTTTAGGGTGCATGTTAACTGTATTGTCGTAACCTTCAATCAGATTAAATTCAAAATCTGAAGGAAAAACATTCATGAGGATTTCTGGTTACGAGAATGCTTAGCATGAGGTTGTTATTTTATAGTTTTATTCTGTAAAGACAAAGACTTGTTATTGTTTAATGTTCATTTTCAATTTGAACAAACTTTTGGCAGTAAATAACATACATTTAAATCTACAGTTAGTTACTGGCAAACAGCTGCATAACTACAGCAAAATTTTACAGGTATACATTTAGTACCAATATGTACCTTAGAGGCTGTTTACACTTGGCATTAACATGCGTTTTCATCGATCGGATCACAAGTGGACGACGTTAATGCCAGGTGTAAACGGTGTTCAAAACGTTTTGAACGCGTCCACTTTCGACCACTTTCAACCACATCCAGAGGCAGTCGAAACCACTTTCGATCGGATCGCTTTGGAGTTGCGGAACGCAATGTGGTTGAATGTGTTCGAACAGCCACACGCGACCGCCTTCTCTCCGCCCATTTATCTAATCTGAGGTATTAAACACAAGTTTTACGTCTTTTTTTGACTTCTGGCATGAACATACGGTGAACAGCGCTATTTTTAGCCTTTCATTGATAAAACTAAAGCGTCTGATCTCCGTAGTTTCGTTTTGAAAGCGTGAAAGTTGTGCGATCCTATTTCATCAATTGCGCTGAAAATTCAGAGAAAGCTCTAACATACACGTACAAAACTCTGTGCAGCATGTATACTTGCTAAACAAGCAGTGGACTCCGACATAATATTAGTTTGCGTCCATATAAACTCATAATTACTCCCGCTCGCGTTTGAATGACAGCAGAGAGACTCGCCCACCGTCTCACAGACCACCCCCTCACAGTATTCAGGACAGAAGTGGTCGAAAGTGGACAAAAGAGACTGATTTAAATAGCAGGTGTAACACAATGTGTCTCTCTTGTCCACTTGTGATCCGATCGATGAAAACACATCTTAATACCAAGTGTAAACAGCCCCTTAAAGATACTATTATTGGGTGCAAATCTGTACTTTTTGAAATGGTATACAGTTCACAGTGACAGCTGCGGTACATATTTTGACCAGTTCTCTGACAGTGTGTCTATGGAAATTAACATTGAGTTTACACTTACAAAAAGTTTTTACTGCATCAAATCATGGCTTTCTGGTTTCCATTATTATGGCACCAAAATATTTATTCATAACATTCATTTTTCTTGAAGCACTACCGAATATAATGCTATGATTGTTTCCCTGCAGAACATTGAGATAAGCAGTAGAGTATATTTTTGGACTGTTATTCAGCGATATTTTTTATGCCTGCTTTTATAAGTTGGCACATTGACAAACTACTGTTAAAAAGGCAGAGCTGTCCCAGCAGCTACAAATAAAAACATCCGTCATGAGATCCAGTATTTGGTGCCAATTTGGTTGCACTTCTGACAAAGAAAACCTAGTTACCGATATCTGGAATATGCTCCAGTCCAGTCGACAAATTAGATAAAAATTTTTAGTCCATGTTGGCAAAACAACATAAACATACTTCTTACTAAGCAGTGTCCCTGAAATCTGCATATCTAGGTTGCAGAGATGTAAATAATTGACAATACAAGTCAAAACAAACTTTAAATATGTATATGGCCTATTTCACTGTAGTCATTCCAAACCTTTACTTTTCCTTTTTTCTAATAACCGTCCAATTATATCTAGGCTAAAACAAGGCAAAATTTGGGCTGTCAGTAAAAATAAACGTAATCAGACACCTTGTATTCACCTTTTCACTTGCTAACGCAATGGACTATCATACATCTTACATCAACATGTAACTAAATTCATGTTTATTTAGGCTAGAAGTAGGTTACTCACAGCTGCACTATAATGGGTCTATATTTAACCTAGTCAGTGAAGTCACAGCCATTGCTGGGTGTACACCTTTCTGGGAAAATGAATAGTAATTCACACTGCCAAGCTCCAAAAAGAATGAATATGTAATATAAAGTATCTGAAAAGTCAACTCATTTTCATGGTTTGTGTATAAAATAGTCAAATTCGGCGTGTATATGATACACCAGCCCTTCCCATTTACTGAATACCATGCATCTTTTCGAGTCATTTTACTTATTGGTTTTCTCAATTTTTTTTCTATTTTTAAACCATGGTTGCTTGGAGTTGGGGTTAGAATTGTGGTTTGGGTTAGGATGTCTGAAATGTAACAACGTTTTTCTAACCTCAACCCTAAGTGACAGTGGTAAAAAATAGAAAACCAACACATAAAACAACACACAAAGACTTGTGGTATTATAGGAGATATTTCACAAGACTTTTTAAGATGTCAAATATTTGGTGTCCCCAGAGCACATATGTGAAGTTCTAATTCAAAATACCTTACCGTGGGTTCACACCAGCCGCGTTTGAGGCGTCAAATTCGTGTCTGCCGCGTCTAGTTTGCCTGCTTGAACATTTTGAGTTTACTCGCTTCATTCACGTGTGAAATTCTAGTCATCGAAATATTCACACGGAAATTTGCGTCATGGGAGGGACTTCTGCGACTCCGCTTGCTTCCTGTAATCACTTTACTACTAGAGCAAGCTTCTGATTGGTTAGCGCGGCGTGTTTTTTCACCAAAGTTCACATTTTTCAACTAGATGCAGGAATGAGGTGGAATTGTGTCTACAGTGCCGCACTAAACACCTCATTCGTGCCGCGAGACCTCCAGATGTGCATCAACGCATATTTACATTGACTTAACATTGAAATCACTCACGCTTGACGCCTCAACCGCGGCTGGTCTGAACGCAGCATTATAGGTTATTTATTATATCATGTCAAAATTTACACTTTGTTGGTGTGAGCAAAAATGTGCCTTTTGGGGTGTGTCCTTTAAATGCAAATGTTAATCTCTGCACTAAATGGATGTGCCATGATTGGATAGTGCAGATTTAAGGGGCGGTATTACCCCTTTCTGACTTCACAAGGGGAGCCAAATTTAAATTACCTATGCTTTCAGAGAATGGTTTACCAAAACTAAGTTACTGGGTTGTTCTTTTACACATTTTCTAGGTTAATAGAAGCACTGAGGACCCAACTATAGGACTTAAACATGGAAAAAGTCAGATTTTTATGATATGTACCCTTTAAGTGAATTGGAAGGGCTGGCATATGCATGCAAAATTTTATTTTGGCGTATATATCACAAGACTTTTCAGTATGCGTGCTATTTATACACAATTCAAGAGAATGGGCTGGAGAAGTAGCATGACTTTCATCTAAAACCATATGGTGGATTTTTATAGCCTAGTGAACAGACTGAAATTTAAACCCATGTTGTGATAAATGACCGTCTAAGCTTTCCCGTCTGGTTTTTCTAATTTGCCAGATCACATCAGATACAGGTGAGAAGCATTGTAATTGTCTCTAGCATGACACCCACTGTTTTAAATTGAACACAAATGTGAATGACTTTACAGAAGTCTTTATGGTACTTTTATGACGTATTTTTGTTCTTTTATAAGCTTTGCATTGCATCCGTTTTCTCTGTGTGAAAACGAGAGAAAATAAAAATGCATGGGAATAAAAAGGGGAAGTAAACGTGACAGAATTATCGGTTGGTTGTGTACTACAGTAAAACGTCCTTATATCTTCTCTCCCATTAGAAAGAAAAGGTTTAGACCTGGGGTCACATACTGGTGACTGTCTGGTAGGCGAGATGTGTTCAGATTAATTATGTTTTAAGGTCTGCCTGAACAGAATGGCCGTGTTTGAAGGCATCTAAAATTAAGAAATACCACATCACATGTGACATGCCGCTCAAAAGCAATATTGAAAGTAGGACAGATGATGCCAACCTGAATTTTGGTCGTGGGGCGACAACATGTTAAGAGAAATTTAAACTGTGAACTTACACTAAAGGAGAATGACGCTTTTTAAGGTAAATTATAAGACGGGCTGAAGCAATAGATGAACATTTTTGTGCATTCGACATGTTTGCTAAAAGTTTTTCTTTTTAGCAAACAAAGTGTTGCATCACACATTACTGCAGTGCATGGTGAGAGTCGTTTTTATGTTTGTTAAATGACTGGCTCACAACAGATTTACAACGTATTTCACCCATGATCAAACAAACCATAACCCTAAAGAGACTCAATGTTATTGAAGTTACAGGACTAAAAGGAGGTTTCTATTATTTGAATCACTTCCTTTTCTCACATTCATGCTACAATAACAGGATGTGGGCAAAGATGTTTCTTTTTGGTTGGTCGAACAATGGTTATGTTGTATACTGTCATATTAGGTCTCTCTCTCTCTCTCTCTCTCTTTCTCTCTCTCGAATTGTGAACGAGTTTATGGTTCATGAGTGTTGTTCTGCTGTCATGTCTGTGTCTATGTTTCTTGCTGAACATTTTATAGCAATGAGGTTAAAGTGTCATAATATATACTGTGTACACACACCCTTAGGGTCAAAGCTGTCTTTTCTGTGAACTAGATTATCATAAATCAAAGATTAACGAACATCGCAATTGTTCCTGGTGGCATTTAAAGCCTTTGAGATGAAAGATACTTGCTTTAAAACTCCTTTAAGCAATGGAGTCATAAATTGAATGCCTTAAAGAAATAGTTCACCCAAATATGAAAATTCTCTAGCAATTTACTCACCCTCATTTCATGGCTCTATTTTTTATTTAAACACAATGTTTTTTTTTTACATAAAAATAGGAACATCTGTTCAATTTCTCATTAATGCAATTATCTAATTATCCAATCAAATGGCAGTTGCTTCAATGCAATTAGGGGTGAGGTCCTGGTAAAGACAATCTCCTGAACTCCAAACTGAATGTCAGAATGGGAAAGAAAGGTGATTTAAGCAATTTTGAGCGTGGCATGGTTGTTGGTGTCAGAAGAACTGGTTTGAGTTTTTCACAATCTGCTCAGTTACTGGGATTTTCACGCATAATCATTTCTAGGGTTTACAAAGAATGGTGTGAAAAGGGAAAAACATCCAGTATGCGGCAGTCCTGTGGACGAAAATGCCTTGTTGATGCTAGAGGTCAGAGGAGAATGGGCCGACTGATTCAAGCTGATAGCAGAGCTTGACTGAAATAACCCCTCGTTACACCCGAGGTATGCAGCAAAGCATTTGTGAAGCCACAACACGCACAACCTTGAGGCGAATGGGCTACAACAGCAGAAGACCCCACCAGGTACCACTCATCTCCACTACAAATAGGAAAAAGAAGCTACAATTTGCACAAGCTCACCAAAATTGGACAGTTAAAGACTGTCAGAATGAGATCATGGATCCATCATGCCTTGTTACCACTGTGCAGGCTGGTGGTGGTGGTGTTATAGTGTGGGGGGTTTTTCTCTGCACACTTTAGGCCCCTTATTGCCAATTGGGCATCGTTTAAATGCCACAGCCTACCTGAGAATTGTTTCTAACCATGTCCATTCCTTTATGACCACCATGTACCCATCCTCTGATGGCTACTTCCAGCAGGATAATGCACCATTTCACAAAGCTTGAATCATTTCAAATTGGTTTCTTGAACATGACAATGAGTTCATTGTACTAAAATGGCCCCCACAGTCACCAGATCTCAAACCAATAGAGCATCTTTGGGATGTGGTGGAACAGGAGCTTCATGCCCTGCTGGATGTAAATCCCGCTCTGCGGTTTTTCTACGCTGAACGGCGAGAGTTGAAAAATATTTAACTTTGGGTGAAAAAATCAGCCTGTCAATGTCACTCTCAACTCGGCCGCCCAATCTCAGTGGAGGAGGGGCAGGACTAATATAACAACAACCAACTGGCACTTCGCTCAACGACTCCACCTGGTGCTTCAGACGTGTTTAAAAGCTTTGGTGTGCAGACCCCCTAACCGAAATGCCGTATTTTTCACAAATGCCACTGCATTGGTATTTAACATATTGGCTGCAAAACCCTCTAAATGCATGCCAGCGTTTTTGGCAAAAACCTCCACTTTTAAAATAAATCCACAAGATGCAACTAGAAACACTTTAAAGATGAAAGTCAAAAGCTAAAAATGAAGAAAATGAAACACAAATCAGGGGGCGCTGTGATGCATGTGGCTGACACATTCGGGTTGTATTTAAGTCTTTCCCCACCATTAACGAGTTAACTAATCAATTAAGAAAAAAATGCTTCTCTGACAAAAACGAGTATTTCCTGCTTTCCGCAATATCGCTATTATCCACCAGACGGTGCTCTTCCCCAACTTATAACACCTGAAAGTATCACCCTAGGGCAAACATCTCTATGTATTTGTAAGTAAGTTCATGTAAGTTTTGAGGATCGCTCTGAATCTGATTTCTATCAAAAGTCATCTATCAAAATTTTGTGTTTTTGAAGAAACCTACCCATATTTGAGAGGTGATAAAAAAACCCTAATGAAGGTAAGATGAAACGTCTTTTTTGGTTTGAAAGCAAATGGTCTGTTCTTTCATTTGATATATTGTATGTTTATATATTTTAAGAAAAAAAATATCTGGAAGGTATTAAACTTTTGTGAAAATCATGAAAAATATTGGCGTTGGATGGCACCTTTTTTAGAAAACACTGGCGGGGAAAGAGTTAAAAGGATAGTTCACCCAAAAAACATTTTGGAAATTCAACATTTTGGAACTTATTGATTTATATAAAGTGACATATGAAGAGATCAGGTGCAAAAGCCACTTAATGCCAACGAATGCTCTCGGCATGTATTATATGTTCATCAAAAATATCTCCTTGTTGGCAAAATCCGTTAAAGGGCAAGTTGATTTTTTGGCAAAGTCCTCAAAGTGCACAGAAGACAAATAGGACTGTGGATTACATTTAAACTTGCGTCACTTTGTTGGACTTAAAGGGAAGTCCAAGCCACACTCATAGTAGGAAAAAATAATACTATGGAAGGGAATGGGGCTCGTGAATGGTTTGGTTACAAACATTTCTTAAAATATCATCAGAACAAAGAAATGTATACAGGTTTGAGATTATTTAGCAAAAATAAAATAAAATAGCATATTAAGGGTACTGATTTCAAATAATGGCTCCATTAGATATAACTGTATGTCATCGTTCAGCTGAAGAAAGGAAATATACATCTGGGATGGCATGAAGGTGAGTAAATTACATGTGAAATTTTATTTTTGGGATGAACTTTAACCTCAAACAGCAAAACATTTCCCTCCTGAATGACTTAAAGACCTCCTGTTAGGGATTCCAAAACAGACATCACAGTTGGTTAAAAATTCAAGAGTTGAGGGTTTTTCAGGTCTAATAACAAAGCTAGAAATAAAGATGCTTTATAGAAGCATGCAGGAAAATCCCAGTCTCTTAGAAAAGTAGACGGAGCACCGTGACCCAAAAAGGCCATTTATTTTCTCTCTCCACTTTATAGGCAGATATTTTATTCAGAGGTTATATGGCAGATGTGCTCTCCACAGTCAGTCCTGAACGGCACTTAAACAGAGAGAGCAAAGCAATCAGTAAGACAATACAAGCTTGTGTTGATTAGCATACTTTAGTGCATTACAAGTGCAGTTTAGGGAGCGACGAAACAAAAACCCGTCTCTCATTTGGTTTAACACGTACCCAACAGCTACGAATCAGTGCTGAACCATGACTATTTAAATGATGTCAATGTCATTCTCTTCAGTACACGAGCCTCATTTTAATTTAAACTAGGCTCATAATTGCACTTAATTCAACTCTGTGGTGCAAGTAAAGTTGTGCTGTGACCACCCTCAAAATGCAGGTGGTAAACAGAGGCGCAGGTGGTGGCAGAAGTTATTCATCAAATAATGATCAAATGATGGAGAAGAGCTTTATAACTGTGCACATATCCAGATGCATGGTGTGGTCGAGTGCACTCTCTGGGTTGTAGTGGTGTAGCGATGCAGTACAGTCCTGCTTAGTATGCAAGATCATGCTAGACCTTTTTACTAAGCATGGGATTTACAACGGCTAGGGGTCTCCAACCTTTTTGTGAGCAAGGGCTACCACAATGGATAAAACGGGCATAAAGAATTAAGGCATGAAATGGACTGTTTTTTTAACATCTCTGATGTCTATCTCAGACGCTCTAAACACACAGTGCACCACAGATAGATCTGATAAGATAATCGGTTCAACCACATACGCACGATCTGGACCTTACCTAGGATTGTCGTAAAGGGGAAAATCGGACCAAGTTCTGCCCAATTATCTTGAAGTGTGTACCAAGCTTTAGACAAGCAAAATGTTATGGATACTGTTTATGTCATACGAAATTGTGTTGTGTTAAAAGTTGCCATGAAACGAAAGTAGCCATTGTCTTCTTTTCACTGTCGTGACGTACAGTCTTGTTCAAAATAATAGCAGTACAATGTGACTAACCAGAATAATCAAGGTTCTTAGTATATTTTTTTATTGCTACGTGGCAAACAAGTTACCAGTAGGTTCAGTAGATTCTCAGAAAACAAATGAGACCCAGCATTCATGATTGGCACGCTCTTAAGGCTGTGCAATTGGGCAATTAGTTGAATTAGTTGAAAGGGGTGTGTTTAAAAAAAAAGCAGTGTGGCATTCAATAACTGAGGTCATCAATTTTGTGAAGAAACAGGTGTGAATCAGGTGGCCCCTATTTAAGGATGAAGCCAACACTTGTTGAACATGCATTTGAAAGCTGAGGAAAATGGGTCGTTCAAGACATTGTTCAGAAGAACAGCGTACTTTGATTAAAAAGTTGATTGGAGAGGGGAAAACCTATAAAGAGGTGCAAAAAATGATAGGCTGTTCAGCTAAAATGATCTCCAATGCCTTAAAATGGAGAGCAAAACCAGAGAGACGTGGAAGAAAACGGAAGACAACCATCAAAATGGATAGAAGAATAACCAGAATGGCAAAGGCTCAGCCAATGATCACCTCCAGGATGCTTCTGTGTGAAGCTAATCTATTTTCAAGAATCCCCCGCAAAGTCCCTCTGTTAAAAATAAAGGCATGCGTAGAAGAGGTTACAATTTGCCAAAGAACACATCAACTGGCCTAAAGAGAAATGGAGGAACATTTTGTGGACTGATGAGAGTAAAATTGTTCTTTTTGGGTCCAAGGGCCACATGCAGTTTGTGAGATGACCCCCAAACTCTGAATTCAAGCCACAGTACACAGTGAAGCATGGAGGTGAAAGCATCATGATATGGGCATGTTTCTCCTACTATGGTGTTGGGACTATTTATCGCATTCCAGGGATCATGGATCAGTTTGCATATGTTAAAATACTTGAAGAGGTCATGTTGCCCTATGCTGAAGAGGACATGCCCTTGAAATGGTTGTTTCAACAAGACAATGACCCAAAACACACTAGTAAACGGGCAAAGTCTTGGTTCCAAACCAACAAAATTAATGTTATGGAGTGGCCAGCTCAATCTCCAGACCTTAATCCAATTGAGAACTTGTGGGGTGATATCAAAAATGCTGTTTCTGAAGCAAAACCAAGAAATGTGAATGAATTGTGGAATGTTGTTAAAGAATCATGGAGTGGAATAACAGCTGAGAGGTGCCACAAGTTGGTTGACTCCATGCCACACAGATGTCAAGCAGTTTTAAAAAACTGTGGTCATACAACTAAATATTAGTTTAGTGATTCACAGGATTGCTAAATCCCAGAAAAAAAATGTTTGTACAAAATAGTTTTGAGTTTGTACAGTCAAAGGTAGACACTGCTATTTTTTTGAACACACCCCTTTCAACTAATACCCCAATTGCACAGCCTTAAGAGCGTGCATATCATGAATGCTGGGTCTTGTTTGTTTTCTGAGAATCTACTGAACCTACTGGTAACTTGTTTGCCACGTAGCAATAAAAAATATACTAAAAACCTTGATTATTCTGGTTAGTCACATTGTACTGCTATGATTTTGAACAAGACTGTACATCCGAGTGAAGCGGCTTCTGAAATGTGAAACAGTTTGGGGCGGACTTCATTTAATTAATTGAGAACTGATTGGATCGTTGGAAATTGGGCCATGTTGCTAATTGCCGCAATCTTTTCCTGGGCAAAAACAAGGCTACGATTAAAACCCAAGGCAATGACTTCGGTGGCATGAAGGCAGCTTCAGGAAACACATTCGGAAAACCGTCATAGGTAGCGTAACAGAGTTCAGTTTAAAAAAATATAAACAGAGAGCGACTTTGTAATAACTAATCCCATATTTGAAAACTGCAATACTAATTTTCAGTGTTGGGGGTAACGCATTACAAAAACGGGCATTACGTAATAATATTACTTTTCTGAAGTAACAAGTAAAGTAACGCAGTAAAGTTACTTTTTAGTTTAATTAGTTCGATAAAAAAAATTATGTACTGAATTAAACTAAACATAGTCACATTATGCACTCTATGCGTACACACCTGTGTGGGAACAGTTTGAGTCCGAATCTGAGATGGCAGGCCAGAGCTCGACATTTTTGTGATGAAATATGCAATTTCTGAATGCAGAACTTTTCAGTCATGAAAAACACCTGCAAGGCCTGAAAGAGATCAAGCCTCGGCCAAGAAAAAGTAATGCAAAAGTAACTAAAAAGTAATGTAAGCATTACTTTTCATGAAAAGTAAGTAACGGAATTAGATACTTTTTTTGGGAGTAACTTAATATTGTAAGGCATTACTTTTAAAAGTAACTTTCCCCAACACTGCACATTTTTGGCTAGAAATGTAATCAAAAGGTGTTAAAAGTGAAAATATAACTTACACTAAATTTGTGAACAGCCGCTTTTCGCTGCCATTTTAGTTTTTCAAACTCGACCAGGCTCGACCAATCACATTCTCCGCTCAAACACATGCATAGAATTGTTGGACAAGATGATAAAGCTATCTAAAGAGACAGGAAGTTAAGCAAACATAGGATTTGGACGTGCCTTGATGCCTTCCTTCCTTCGGAGGCAGCATTTTTAAGATTTCAGACATGGCCCAAGTCTCAGATAGCCCCGTCCTCGCGCCATTCCTCATGACAGGATGTAAAGAGAGGAGGAGAAGAGATTTCCATTTTTGATAAAAAAAGTCCTTGATTATTACGGCAGAATGAGAGTATAGTTCCTAGCCATATGGGCCTGGAAAATCGCAACTTTTAATTTTCCATCGGTCTTAGTACACGATGTAACTACAGAAGAGTCAAGTTTTAAATAGGAAAAATATCAAAACTCTTTAGTTATTTTTGAGCGTGATGCTAAATGGTGTAATCAGATTTAATGGATTGTGCTAAAAGTGGTCGGAGATCGGCTGAATGAATTCCAAAACGGTAACAATCAAATGTTTAACTCTTGGGGAGCTGGAAAATGAGCATATTTTCAAAAAAAGTGGAGTGTCCCTTTAAATTGTATTTTGTATGTATTACTGTGTTATTTAGGGCATTAACTCAAATAATGCACTTATTCATTATTAAATCACTAACAATGCTGAAAATCAATCATATACAGTACAAAATGAGGTTACTACAGTAAATCCAGTGGTTAAACAGCTGCTGATAAACATGTAGCTTTCACGCGGCACAGAGCTTTAAGCCTCTGAGAGAGACGTTCACCTCACATGCATGCCCTCCATTATATAGGGCAACAGGCAAGAGATTAAACGTGCAAACGCACAGTGTCCTGCAACACACTTAATAACTGTCACCTTCAAAAGGGCAGGTTTGAGTATGTGAAGATAAATAGAGAGTAGGATGGAAACATATGCACACAAACAGCATGTAGTAAAGAAAGCTTGAGCTTCAAGAGGGTCACAACAAGATAATAATTCAGCACATTTGCTCATACTTGGAAATGGAAAGTGAAAAGTGCACAAGTGGGAAAAATCATATTGCTAAACCAAAACTACGTGCTGCTCAGTTTGTGACCACCGCTACTGCTAAACAAGGGGATGCACTCAGCAATGACAACTACCGAATATCTCTTGGGAAGATTATTGATCGTCCATCTGACTGTGTGTGCCTATATGAGCTTTTTAAGCACTTGTTTGTGTGGTGAAGCATATAGACTCACGCATTTGCTTCGTAGATGGAAATGCCACACAGGACATGTTTTTAGTTGGGTCAACATTGCTGTGACTATAGGGGCAGGGTCACAGAGGCACCACATTTTATTGATTTATTTACCTATTGTCATGGCGAGGACTGGTTACACAAGTTTGGAAAGGGCATTTGGCATCTCCAGTTCACCTAACCTACATGACTTTGGACTATAGGAGGGAACCATATAAACCCACACTGACACAGGGAGAGCATCGTGACCTATAAACAGCTTCATTGTTGTTGTTGATTCTGTCTTCCGGAAGTGGCATTCAGTCCACCAAAGCCGTTTTTTTATGTTGCTGCTGCTTGTCTATAGCTGAGGTTCGAACCGAGGACCATCTTGATGTGAAACGTACTGAGCTACCTTGCACATGTGCGCCTCTTGTGGGAGCCAATCAGATCGTCAGCTTGTTGCATGCTGTCAGAAAACTATTTTATTTGTGTTTTTTTTTTTTTTTGAGAAAAAGCAAAACGAGTGATGCATTTGAGTGATTCTCGCGAAATTAGACTTATGAGGTCTCATGAAACATTTTGATAAAAAAAGTAAATGCTTTCAAAATAAGAAGCATACAGTTACAAATATCTCTTCATGTACTATTTCCACATGATTTCAAATGACATCATACAAACCATTTTTTTTCCCACATTTAAGGGAAATTTTTCATTACCGCAACGTGTCCATGACTGGATTTGGGTTCTTTGATATGGAAATATTTATTATTAAAAAATCTAAAAAATAAAAAGCTTCAGTGTATGTTATACTATAAACATTTACAGTAAAGAAACATGTTGTCAGGACTCTGCCTTGAAGTCTTGTGTTATATTTGTATTTTGTCATGGTGGCAGAGTTCTGGCAGTCCCAGGCCTTATGTGGAGGCTCATGCCTTGTTTACTGTGGCATGTGCCTCCGGTGTCTTGTCATTGTCCCCGCCCCCCTCGTCCTCTTGCTTATTGTTAATTATTACTTATTCCCATCACCTGTTCCCTCCTCGTTATCTTGTTTAGTTTCTCGTATATAATGTTCTCTTGTCCTTGTTTCTGTGCAGGTTCATTTTGTATTGTCCGTGTGATCAAGTTGTGTATTTCAGTCAGGTCAGGTCAGGTCAGGTCAGGTCAGGTCAGGTCAGGTCAGGTCAGGTCAGGTCAGGTCAGGTCAGGTCAGGTCAGGTCTAGTCTAGTGTTTTGTGTCTGTCTATACTGTTTGCCCCCACGTGGGCCTTTGTTTTGTTTTGTTATATATTAAAGTCTTTTGTTAACCCCTTCATCGTCCGCTATAGGGTTCATTTGTCCAAACCCTAACAGAATGAACCTGACAAGATTGAACCCAGCGACGGTGTTGGGGTCAGCTGCAGCCCCCGTTTTTGTTTTGTTGCCGGTCGTGGTGCGTCCTCTCCCGGAGTGGCTTACCAGAGGGGTCCGTGAACGGTTCTTCTCCGAGCTGTGGAGGGCCGCTGTAAATTCGGACCCGGACCTTGGGGAGTTGGCGGCCTCTTTCGGCCCAATCTTCGGCTTGGCTGCTGTGTGGTTTCCTTTTGGGCTGGCCGAGCCCGCGCAGTCCGCGCCACCCACCGAGCCCGCGCCGCTCAGCAAGCCCGCGCAGTCCGCGCCGCCCACCGAGCCCGCGCAGTCCGCGCCGCCCACCGAGCCCGCCCACCGAGCCCGCGACGCCCACCGAGCCCGCGCTGTCCACGCAGCCCACGCCTCTTACTGAGCCAGCGCAGCCCGCGCCGCTTACCGAGCCCGCGCAGCCCGCGCCGCTTACATCAGCTGCAGCCTCCACCACCCAAGCCCCCTTGGACTGTTGTTTGATTTATGCCACAGACTTTTGTGTGTCTGATTTAGTTTAGTTTTTATCTTGTTTTTGGCACCTTTTGTTATGTTTTATTCTGATGTGTTCATTGTCTAGTCATGTTGTTATCTGTCGTGTTTTCTTGTCTTATATGTTCCCTTTTGGGACGCCAGGTGGCGTCCCTTGAGGGAGGGCTACTGTCAGGACTCTGCCTTGAAGTCTTGTGTTATATTTGTATTTTGTCATGGTGGCAGAGTTCTGGCAGTCCCAGGCCTTATGTGGAGGCTCATGCCTTGTTTACTGTGGCATGTGCCTCCGGTGTCTTGTCATTGTCCCCGCCCCCCTCGTCCTCTTGCTTATTGTTAATTATTACTTATTCCCATCACCTGTTCCCTCCTCGTTATCTTGTTTAGTTTCTCGTATATAATGTTCTCTTGTCCTTGTTTCTGTGCAGGTTCATTTTGTATTGTCCGTGTGATCAAGTTGTGTATTTCAGTCAAGTATCTAGTAGTGTTTCATTGTCAAGTCTAGTCTAGTCTAGTGTTTTGTGTCTGTCTATACTGTTTGCCCCCATGTGGGCCTTTGTTTTGTTTTGTTATATATTAAAGTCTTTTGTTAACCCCTTCATCGTCCGCTATTGGGTTCATCTGTCCAAACCCTAACACATGTGATATTTGGTGATCATTGGTAAATGTAGAGACAAAAATAAGGAATATAAATGTGTCCAAGACCAATTTTCTCATCCTCCGCAACACTTCTCAATCAAACATTAAAAAAAAAAATAGTTTGAAGGGACATCATTGACTGTGACACTCAAGATGGCTACCAGGTAAGCAGTTCTTATTTTTACTCTCCAGATAAGTTACAATTTTGTTTGTCATAGTACCTAGACAACTTTTTAGTTCTCATGAGTTTGTAAATGCATGTATTTGTAATATCATGTTGTGGTAATGATAATTTTTGATAATTATAATCTAAAAAATGTACATAATTCTATAGGCATTTTAAATCCTTTAAAAATAATGGTTATGGTAAGTTTAGACCTTAATCTTATGTGCAAAAAAATTGTCTTCAAGGGCTTTTTAAAAATGTTTATGCTGGACACCTTCTAAATCTGGATTTTGTGAGAATCACCCATTTACCATGTTAGAATGATTTACGTCTATTTACATGTAAATAGGTCTATTTAAATGCATTGACTACAAGTGCATTATTGAAAACATGTTTTTTCAAAGAATGAGTCTAAATGATTATCTTTTGAAATCAATGGCATGTCACAAATGTTGTCAATAGAGCTTAACTTGTATTGAACTCGAATATTTCAAAGATATATTCAAGGCTTGCCTAAAAAGAGATAATTTAAACAAAAATATGCACTGTGTGGCAAAGTACTGTTAATATTTAAAATATATATAATTGTATAATGTACAATGTAGTTTGATAACACTGTTGTACTATATATACTAATAATGTTTAATAATAATACCCAAAATTCATCTCTCATAATGGTTTCCCAACCATTTTCATTCTACTGAGGATTATTTCTATAAATATATCTGTTGATTAGTATGAAATAATCCTTTTTTCGCACTGCGACCTAAAATGTCAAAGTCCTCCCACCAGAACAGCTTTTGGCAAAAAACTGCAGAAACTGATATTGGCGCTGATGATGAATCGGAAGCTAAGTGCTACTAAATTCCAAAAATCTGGAGCCGACCACGACCACTGATTCAATTCAAGTCACATTCACACAGCTTGGTATTATGGAGCTGGAATGTGTTCATATACTGTAGGATTTGGTATGTGGCCAATACCGAATGCATTACAAATATAGCTACAAATGTAGTGGTGGCATGGTGCAGTGATGATATCAGAGACACTTTGGCAGAATGATTACCAGGATGTTTCTGTAGCACAGTTGGTTGAGCATTTGCGATGCAAAAGGTCATGGGTTTGATCCCAGGGAACACATACGTTATACTGATAAAAATGCATAGCTGGAATGTACAGTAAGCCATTTAGGATGAAAACATCTGGTTAATGCATATATAATATAGAATCTAGTTTTGCCATGTTACCATATAAAGAGTAGTTTACTACAAGAACAAACAACACCAGTACAAAAGCATTATTATCTATTATGATAAATGATCTTGTTTACTGTTGGTTTACACTAAATTCCAGCCAATCTGTGTTGGATGCTTTACACACTGACCTCAATTTGTGGTAAAGTAACCTGATCAGACTGAAAGCTTACTCTATTTTCACATGTCATTTTTTTAACAAGATGGATTCACCTTCTCTTATTGCACTCTCTTTCTCTCATAGATAAATGGTGACCCATCCAAAAGACTTAAGCACCTGAATCACAGTCAGCCTAACATAAAATGAAGATATATGCATTATATTACAACAACATTTGCTGAGAAGGGCCAAAATGTGTTTTATAAACGATTAGTAATAATAAGATAATTGTTTTGTTGCCAATGAAAATGCGGCTGTGGGGGATAAATATACACGCCTTTTATAAAGTTACATTTACATTTGGCAGATGCTTTAATCCGAACATTTGGCAGTGCATTACAGGGGATGCATCTAATTGCAATGCTTAAAGTGCACCTATTTCATTGCTAAAAAACAATGTAATTTGGTGTATTCGGTATAATAGAATGTGTTCGCGTGGTTTATGGTTAAAAAAAAATAATTTTCCACATACCGTACATTTTTGTAGCTCCAGATTTTACGCTCTTCCTGAAACGCACGTATTTGAAAAGCTTTGTGTCCCTGATTGGCCAGCTAATCTGGATGTTGTCATTGACCTGAATACCTCTGACATCAGCCGGAAATGTGTTGCTCCTTACCATGTTTAAAAGATTCGATTCCAATGCAGTGCTAACAGGAGTTAACTTACAGGCTGTGAGTCCGTAGCGGGAGGAATTATGATAATGTCGGTCTTCTCTACATCACCAATCCCAGGAAATAAACTGTTGCCTTTAATCCGTGTGTTTGTTGTAGTCCAAGAAAAGATATTTACATTGGAGACGATAACTCGCATAATCGTTTACTTTGGGGTTTGTACCTTTTGCATATCGTTAATATGTACTAATATACACTTACACACCAAAGAAAATGTAAAAAAGTGAATCGGACAATTGGTGCTCTTTAAATGAACTTAAAGGAGTAGTTCACCCCAAAATGAAAATTCTGTCATTATTTAATCACCCTCAAGTTGTACTATGGAAGTCAGTGGTGCTCAAAAACGGTTTAAAATATTAGTCAAAATATCATCCTTTGTGTTCAGCAAAACAAAGAAATTTATACAGCTTGGTAACAACTTGAAAGTGAGTACATTTTTGGTGAACTGTCAATTTAAATGATAAACAAAATATAGGCCTTTTTCATATATTAAGTAGAAAAAAACACAATAAATTAATATCTAAGATCACATTTTATTTTATCCATACCATTCACCATAAGTTAACCAGAAGACTGCTGCATTGACCCCCCAATCCTAAGGCGGTGAATGATGAATGCAGATCCTTATCTCTAATGTGATTACTGAAGAATGCTTCAGCCATGCTTCATTCTCTCACATTATACACAACCCCAGAATGCAATGCAAAAAGCCATCACAACCTTAAAAAATAAATGACGTTCCTTGCGGCGTAACTAAGGTGCAGTAGATGGCCTATATAAATCACCAGCGCTCATGGCACGCAAACTTCACATCACAGCATAAACAAGGGCTTCGAGCTAAACATTGTTCAATCATATTGGCCTGGATAATTAAAATATGGATGTGCGTATATGTTAATATGCAACAAACATGACAGATCAGTGTTCAAGCGCATAATTCAAGGGATCAATCAATCCAGATGAAAGCACAGTTCACTCACAAGGACTCCAATAAAACATTTGCAAAAGTAGTTTAGTAGTCTTCCTATAGCTCAATTAAAGCATTAACAACGCAAAGGTCATGAGTTCAATCCCAGTGAACACACATACTAAAAGAAACACTGTACACTCCAAAAAATGCTGGGTTATTTTAACCCAATGTTGGGTCAAAAAGGGACAAGCCAGCACTTTGGGTTGTAATTTAACCTATGCTGGGATATGTTTTAACCCATTGTTGGGTCAAATATAAACATTTTCAGGGTTAATGCAACACAATGGCTAAGCTTGCCCACTTTCTGACCAAAGCTTAGTAAAAAATAAATAAAGCGTTTGGATAAAAGCATCTTCCAAATGCATAGAACAAATGTCAATACTGTTATGTGGTATAAAACACAACCCATTTATAAAGACTGAAAGGTTTTTTAATATAAGTAAGTGTACAGTATCTAATACACTTATCTCAGATCTCAGTTTCAATTTCTTTAAGTGTCAGTGTCACAAACCTTCAGGGACGCCATCTCTCCGACCTGCTCTGATGTCAATGTGCATTGGTTCACATCCCTAAGAAATCCGGACATGGACCTGACTACACAGTGATTCCCATCTCCATGTCTTTGTACTGTACCTAGACCTCAAACCATGGATTGGACAGCAGGTCACGGGATCTGGAAAAGTCAACATGAAAACATTTCATGCACTATTTATTTTGTATATCAGTGAATTTCTCGAACAGCGAATGGCCGCTGTCATGAGGGTTCATGATTCACTTTCTGGCATTTGGTATGGATACAGGTGACAAAAGGTGGATAAAGTGGATAGTTAAAGGGATAGTTCACCCAAAAATGAGAGATGTGAGATGATGATTTAATAAATACATTACATGTAATAAATCCTTGTGTGTTGCATCACACGTAGATTGTCTAACTACTACCCAATCTGCGCTAATCTGCAATACACTTGACTTGTTGTGCTATACTTGTCAAATTAATGCAATTCACAATGTCTTTCTGTCAAGATTTACGAACGAAGGACATTTTAGTGTCCCTGTTGCTCAATTAGCACACCGTCCAAAATAAAATGGTCAAAATATATACCACAGCTGTCACTTTGGACCTACAGAGTTCATATTAGTACCTTAGAGGTACATATTACATATTAGATACTGCTTAAGTGACAGCTGGGTTACATATTTTGACCATTTTTCCTTACAGTGTAGAGCATGGGTCTTCAACAGGGAGTCTGGGTTCCTTGGGGGTCCGTGGTGGTATTACTGGGAGCTCCCAACTATTGTTTGAATAAAAAATTTTCAGGGATCCCACACCTTAGTTAACTTCAAATTGAGGACCTTTCCAGGACTTTCCAGGTTCAATACCCTCAATTTCAAGGACTAAATGTGGGGACACATTTCAAGTGAGAGCAAGGTTACATCGTGTTACCTTTTAAGATACACTGTTACAGTTCCCTTTTGAGGGAACTCACACTGCGTCACTGCGGTGACACTTTGGGGACGCCTCCAGGGGTAAGTGCGTCTGAATGTGTATATCAAATACATGGACGCAGGAAGATGGCAAGGGAGATGGAGCATCTCATTCCCTTCTCAGGCAACAAGTGTTACATACGTAACCCGAGATATTTTAATGTGTCAAACATAACTATGCAAAAAAGCATTTTGGTATGAATAAAAATTCACATACAGAAGATATAAGCATGTAAAATGAACATACATAATATCTCTGTATCGTTCATAAATAAAAATTGATAATTTACCCCCATGTCATCCAAGATGTTTATGTCTTTGTTTATGTTTATGAGAAGAAATTAAGTTTTTTGAGGAAAACATTCCAGGATTTTTCTCCATATGGTGGACTATAGTGGACCCTCAACCGTTTGCAGTTTCAAAGGGCTCTAAACAATCCCAACTAAGGCATAAGGGTCTTATCTAGCAAAACGATCGTCACATTTTCACAAAAATAAAAAAAGAACTTTTTAAGCACAACGTCTTGTATTTTAAGGTGACCTTACTTGCTGTCGAAATGTCAAACATGACCTATGCAAAACTACCGCTCCAGTATTTACAAGTGTGGAGAAAGAGGACCGTTCTGACATTGTTGTATGTGGAATGATACTAATAATGTATTTGTGTCCATTTATTGTTTAAAATGGCCCGTAAGTGTGCCTTTCTATATGTAACGCGTAACAAATTTTAAACTGCATTGAAACCGTTTGGTAACCAATGAGGTCCACAAATGTTTTCCTCAAAACCATTCATTTCTTCTCGACTGAACAAAGAAATATATAAACATCTTGGATGACATGGGGGTGAGTAAATTATCAGGATTTTTTTTATGAAAGTAAAAAATTCCTTTAACAATGCAAAATATGTGGGGTCGATTCCCAGCTAACACATTTTGAATGCACTGTAAGTCGCTCTGGATAAGCCAAATGCAAAAATATAAAATGATGAACACCATATAGCGTGCATAAGGATGTTTTTGAGCCTGTGACTAGTGAGATAAGAGTGACGGTTAAAGGAAGTGGCAGGGTACCAGTATTTCATCTTTGACATCCTTCAAAGATGTTATTCGCCGTGGCATTTCTGCTCGGCTGGTCGTCACATCTTCATAGTTTTGAGAGCTAAGTATCAGATGCTGTGGGGAGGTCATATATTGAACATTACATGCTGACCTTCAAGAAATGTAGACATCAGAGAAAGTGACAACTTCTGAAGTTTAAAAGGGTGAGAAAACATTACTGCTCTCTCCTGCCGTCTACACGCACGCTTCAGGGGACTGATCCTGCTTTGTAACTGACCTGTGGCTGTTAAGAAAAGTTGTGAGTTATTCGAAAAATGTGACACTTATAACCAAATACACAAAAATAACATTGTTTTTTAGCAATGAAATAGGTGCACTTTAACATCTTTCTGTGCACCGTTTGTTCCGATTGTTAAATCGCTTCTTCGCATTATGGCATGCATTATTTTTGAATAATTCAATGGCCCGTCATCAATTCTTCCATCAATCCACTAGATAAAAGACATAGTCACTGTTTACCATGTGTTTACAGTAGTTACAGTACAATAGTTGGGACTATTTGAGGTACTGTACAGTAAAAGTACAGTAGTTGATACACAGGTGCACTCTGTAAATGCTGTTCTGTCTGTTTTATTATATTCAACACTTCTAAATTCAATTTCAGGTCTTGATAAAATTAATTACTTGTTTTTTGTTGTTTGTATATGCATTCAAATACCCAACCTTCAGCTTTTACTACTCAACATGCATGTCTGAATTTGTCTGAAAAGGAGTTCATTGTCTCTTTTTTATGGAGGGATTCCAACCAAGAGTGTGGATCCATTAGTATGCTTACTGTACAGTGGCTTATGCGACATTTTTTCATAAACTAATTTAGGCATTTCATCAAGGTGACTTGCTTTATCTGAGGCAAGCTTTCTCCCTCGAGACAGACAAACAGACAGTTATAAACTTTGAGGACACTGGACATACTGCTACTAAATCCTAAGTGCAGACATAAGTGTTTGTATAAAGAGGACATACGAACACAATCGGCGTCGTCCTTGAAGTCAATGCTTTCTTGAAACGTAAAGCATGTCAGAAGGAACATCAACTTCGCCTCACAGCATATGTCAGTTTAATGTAGAGGATATTTGGGAAATTTTAAAAAGTCCCTTGGTAGAGATTGCTTAAAATATTAAAGGGGACAGAGAGTGAAAAAATTTTTTTTCCTTGTCTTTGTTGAATAATGGTAGTCTACCCGCATTCATGAACATACAAAAAGTGCTAGACATGCTAAACATCTCAGTCTCATAGAAATTCCTCTTTTAGAAATGTCAGCCAGAAAACGGCCCAATCTGAAAAATTGATGCTTATGACATCACAGGCATCTCACTGCCCCTCCACTTTAAAATTATTGGCTACATTTTTTGAGTGGCAGCAAAGTCAGCCAATCAGTAATGAGATTAAGCCAGTAGGGGGAGCCAAATAGGTGCAAAACCACTTGTTTAAAATCCCCCACCCTATTAGAGCTATCTGAGAGAGGTTTTTAGGAAGCTTCTAAGGCATTACAGACCCAAACAATAATTTTTTTGTCTACATGCCACATCACAGAACAAGGATAAATACCCCGTTCAATCATTCTATGTCACCTTTAAATCGCAAATATGCATGTTTTCATGAAATCCAACACATCTCATGGCAATTCGTATGTGACCCTGAACCACAAAACCAGTCATAATGCTGGATTCACACCAAACGCGGTAGAAGCGAAAAAACGCGCTATTCGCACGTAGTTGGACGCTTGAACATTTTGAGTTTACTTGCTTCATTTGCGCGTGAAATTATAGTGAAATTATCACGACATGGGAGGGGCTCCTGCCACTCTGTTCGCTTCCTGTAATCACGTCACTACTAGAGCAAGGTCCTGATTGGTTAACGTGGCGCGATATTCCGACAAAGTTAAGATTTTTCAACTCACGCGTTTCCCGCAGCAACGCTCAATTTGTGTCTAAAGAGCTAAATGCCTCATTCGCACCGTGAGACCTCAAGTAAACTGCGGCTGGTGTAAACGCAGCATAAGTTGCACAGATATTTTTGTGGCAATACACTGTATGGGTGCAAATTTGCTTTGTGTCTCATATTTAGGAGTTTATCAAACTAAACATAAGAAACAGATGTTTTTCGATGGGTACAAGTTTTAAAAAGTACTTAAAACAGGGTGGTTATCTTGTCAAAAGTTAAACTACAAAACAGCTGTTTCTTTAAATATCTGCCTCGAACCTATTAATGTTATTAATGTGATTTAATGTTATGGTCTGTGTTCACTTTCAAATGATAGAAAAGAGATTTCTGAAATAAATAATATAAGAATCATCTGGTGTTTCTCTACCTAAAGTGAATTCAGAGTCAAAGTAAGCAGGTATTTCTATGCTAAATAATAAAGTGTAGTGTCTATAAAATCATTCATTTTAATGTTTTTCTTGTTATGAATTAACGTTTAATGAATTGTATAAAAAGCTTAGTTTTTTATTATTTACAGTAATAATCACAAATTATATGTTATTTGTCTTTTTTTTTTTTGGTCATGACTGCTTTGAAGCACTAAATCTCCAAATTAAATAAAATCACTGAATTGTAGCCGAGGTTTCCAACGCAGATCACATTTGTTGTTGTTTTTTGGTTTAGTTATCAAAAAGTTTTTTGTTATATCTTTGTGTGATGTTCTGTAGAATGTGGCTTTAAAATGTTATGAGGAATTATTTAATGAATGTTTATGTTGCCTTTCATTTTCATACCTTAAAAAAAAATACAAATGCATCGCCAGTTTTGTCTTCGTCCATCAATTGAAAGACAGTTTTGGTCACTTTATCAGAAAGTTGTTTCTGTCGAGGATACGCCTAGTTTGGACATAAACGTGTGTTAGCAGTTTGCCAACACAACAACTATATCCACAGGACTCAAAAGCGTTTACTGTCTCCTGGTAAGGGATTTAGGAGCTGTAGCTCATTTGCATTTTAAGGGATAGTTCGGCCAAAAATGATATTAAACCCATAATTTACTCACCCCCAAGCTGTCCGAGTTGCATATGTCCATCGTTTTTCAAACAAACACATTTTCGGATATTTTAGAAAATGTTTTAGATCTTTCAGTTAATTAAATGTAATGTTACGGGTCCACGACCTTCAAGGCCAAAAAAAGTGCGTTCATCCTTCACAAAATAAATCCAAACGGCTCCAGGATGACAAACAAAGGTCTTCTGAGGGTAATCCGCACGGTGTTGTTGTAGAAATATCCATATTTAAAACTTTATTAACGAAAATAAATACCTTCCGGTAGCGCCGTCATCTTAGACTCCTCTGTATTCAGCAGAGAGTATTAGCGTAGTGTACGCACTTTTCTTAGTGACGTATGACAAATTCGGAGGGCGGGGGCACAGAGACGCAGCAGAGTAGCCTCCGTAAGCTGCGTAAGCTCTCATCCTGAATGCGGACGCGACTAAGATGGCGGCGCTACCGGAAGGTATTTATTTTCGTTAATAAAGTTTTAAATATAGATATTTCTACAACAACACCGCACGGATTACCCTCAGAAGACCTTTTTTATCATCCTGGAGCCGTTTGGATTTAATTTGTGGAGGAGGAATGCACTTTTTTTGGCCTCGTGGACTATGGGTGGACCCCATAACATTACATTAAATCAACTGAAAGATCTAAAACATTTTCTAAAACATCTGAAAATGCGTTTGTCTGAAAAACGATGGACATATGCAACTCGGACAGTTTGGGGGTGAGTAAATCATGGGTTTAATATCATTTTTGGCCGAACTATCCCTTTAAGGTTACACACATAAAAACATCGCTTTTTGGCTCCCACCAAAATAGGGGCACTTTGGACATGCTATAACAAATAATCTGTGGGGTATTTTTAGCTGAAACTAAATTCAAGGACACATTCAAGGCACACCTGAGACTTAAATTACATCTTGTAAAAGTGCCCTTTAATGTTCAAAAGCGTGGAATTATTATTTAAAAATCTCCTATCACTTTGAAAATGTACTGACCCCTACCGTGTTGGAACTATCTAGGTGGAAATGAATGAATTAAAAGGTATTGAGACTGTCCCAGCCAGTGGCGGCGTTTCACGAAAACCTAGGGTATGGCAAAAATTCTTCATACAAGAAGGCCATTCAAATAACGAATCTATGAAACCACATTATATCCATATGTACATACTCCACCAACCTGTATAAAATCATACTATTATTGCACGGATGTACACTTACTGACAACAATACGGAAGCAATACAAATGAAAAACAAAAATAGAAATCATGGTTGTTTAAAATGATTTTCAAATGTTGTCATTCTTAACTAAGTGCAACTCCAGCAACAGATAAACTAAAACAAGATAATATCAAAACATACTGTAACATCCCTTCAGAAATCTTGTCATTACAGCCGCCAATAAACACTTATAAAAACACAATAAAGACTTTTAATGATGTGATAGAGCACACGTAGTTAACCCAGCCAACCAACTAAGACTAAAACACTAAATAAAACTTAGTAAAACAGGGCTAAATGCAAAAACAAGTCTTACCTTTTGTCGTCGTGCAGTTTTTATTCCACAAGTCGCCATATTCAAAAACGCGCGCAAATAATTAATACAATTCACTTCGACTGCGATACAATTTCCCAGTGGAAGAGAACATGTTTATTTATCCACAGAGAACAAATCATTTTACTTCTGGAATAATGTATGCAATATGCATTGCGCGAGTGTGGAGGAGAACCATGAGTCTGTTTGAATGTTAAAAAAAAAGGAGTTTACTTGCGAAAACAAAGATTATAACAACAGCGGTCATTATGAGACCTCCTGCACAATTCAAGCTGCGCTGCAAGAACGACAGGTTGATGACATCAAAGTACCGCGAGGGTGAGGCGAGAAATCATCGGAAGAGTTTGCTTTCAAACCGCTCTCGCGGCACGTTGATGTCATCCACATGTCGGTTCCTATATTATAGCATGATGTCGCGCACACGCGTAAATTATCAATATTAGTGATGTACCAATGTTCAGATATGTTCTACTGAAAATATTTAACATTATTTTTAATAAGCTTCATTATAGCCTGTTGATTTCTGGTGTTTTGTCTGAATGCTAGGGTATGGCAACTGCCATACCCTGCCATACGCAAACGCCGCCCCTGGTCCCAGCCAAGACAGATGGGTTCACTTTAAAAGGGCACAGAGAGAGAATCTGCTGTTTTCTACAACGAAAGCGCCGTCATTACAGGAACCATCTGCGGAGGGAGAGGATTTGTCCTGGGGCATTAATGAACATCTCAGCTGCTAATCGAAGTGTCATTTTCATTTGCGAGCAACTGCGTTGATCCTTGCCGAAGAAGCCACTACGACATCATACGCCTCAAATGTAGCGTATTCTTTTGGGTAATGAATTGTGTCTTGTCATTGCGGCCCCATGCTTTTGCTCCATTCGGGTAGTTATGCTTTCATTTGATTTCATTTGTGCAAGTGGGAATCTGGGAATTGGAAAATGGGGAGAAATAGGGTTTGTTTCGACCCACGACAGTAGCTGCTGTTTTCCATCAAGGTTATTAAGAGTCATGCCACGGGATTGTGGCAGAACGTATTCCAAAAGGAGTCGTTTCCATTTACAGCCTTTTTTGTATTCAGCGGTAAAAACGCGGGATGGTTTAAGGAGGTAGAGATGTTCTCTTGATAACATAATACCTCCTTAGACCAGTGAAGATGAGACTAAGACCTCTATTTAGTAGAGTCAAGCAGCTTTCAGCATGATGCATATATAAATCTCCTGCATTCTTGTGTCCCAGAGTGAGACAATGTTCTTATCGTAGAGTAAGCTGTGTGCAGAGGAGATAAATATTTTTTGATTTATTCTCGCATTTCGCACTTATGTGACATTAAAAATATTACAGGAAAACCGTTTAGACACCATCTGTAATAAGCCAGATGGGAAATGTGACCTGGTGTTAAATAAATCCAGAGACAGAAAGTTAGAGGCTCAAAAGTAACCAACACTTGTAAAGGATGAAAAACTTTTGTCTGTGCACGTTCTTTAAACTAAAGATGAAAAAAAATTCACAGAAATGTAACAAAATCATTTTTGCTACGAAAAACAACCTACAGTATGCACTGTAAAAATGATGTCAAATCAACATAGAGGATATTTATAAGTTACTTTTTACAAATTAAGTTAAACAATTTCAACTTGTTTGCTTTTTACAGTGTGAGTAAACATTTAACTTTATACAGTCTAAAAATAAAATATGATAAAACCAGCCCAATGGACATTCAAAATGAGCTTAAAAGCAACTCAAAGACTATTCAGAGCTCAAATACCATTAATTAATTAAGAAAATTCTTCTATCCTTAACCCGCAGAAAATCTGGACTCTGAGGACTTGGCAACGCATTACACAGCATCTCTCGTCGAGTTCAAGCTTTATCTCTGGATAAATGTACAAAGTCAAAGTTGAGTTGGAAAAAGTTTTTCAGATATAGGCAAAGAAAACACACATTTTGAAAGGCACAACGCTATTTTATTGCTTGATATAATGTTATGAAGTACACATGAATGCTGCAGACTGTGCAGCGCGTGACCCCATTACCTCAATAATGCGTGTTGCCATCAGTTTTGGGGGTAACGCATTACAAGTAACATGCATTGCGTAATAATATTACATTTCTGAAGTAACGAGTAAAGTAACGCATTACTTTTTAAATGTACACATTAATATTTGAGTTACTTAAAAAAAAAGTTATGTGAGTTACTTTTCATTTTCATTAATTTGAATTAAAAATAATAATGTACTGAATTAAACTGAACATATATAGAATTACGCACTCTATGCGTGTTTGCCTGAGCGGGAAAAGTAAGAAACAGAGATGGCAAGCCAGACCTCAACATTTTTGCAATGGAAATACGCAATTTCTGAATGCAGTCATGAAAAACACCTGCAATTTCCTGAAAGATCAAGCCTCAGCCAAGTAAGAAAAGTATCTCAAAAGTAACTTAAAAGTAACGCAAGTATTACTTTCCATGAAAATTAGTAATTCAATTAGTTACTTTTTTGGGGAGTAACTTAAAGGACAAGTTCGGTATTTTACACTTTTATACAGATTGTTTATGATGAAATAGAACGGTTTTGACTGAAATTTCGACATATGCGGCTGCCCCGAGAATTTTTGGGTGTTTGTGTTTCAGCTCCTACCTTTACAATGGGTTTAATGGTGCACTGGAACAATCCTTCCTAAAATGCATTAAACTTTCGTTTACAAAGACGTGAAACTCACCGAGTGGTCAGGGGTGTTCACCGATATGCTCACACAAAAATCGCTGCAAAATACGCATTCCAACAGGTTTTATCGTAGTTTTTACCAACTCCATTGACTTGTATTAGTTGTGCTGTGAGGTACGGTATTACTCCGCGCCGGGAACTTTGTTTCTATTCTTGCAATTGGCAATGGCGGATTAGCGCCACCACCTGGGCTGGAGTGTCTAATATTCAAGCTCTAAGCGGAAGAATGTACGGGTGTGAGGCGATTGGAAAAATAGGTCCACAAGTTAACAACGAATGCTAAAACAGCTGTTGGAAAGCATCTTTTGCAGCGATTTTTTTGTGAGCATATAAGTGAACACCCCTGACCAATCGGTGAGTTTCACGTCTTTGTAAACGAAAGTTTAATGCATTTTAGGAAGGATTGTTCCAGTGCACCATTAAACCCATTGTAAAGGTAGGAGCTGAAACACAAACACCCAAAAATTCTCGGGGCAGCCCAGGGGCGTTGCTAGACATAAAGCTCTACTGGGGCACAGGCCCCCCATTTTTTGCTGACTTTTTTTGAAAGCCTGCTGTGTGCAAGAAGTGTGCAACACTTCTATATAATGTCCTTTGCTTAACCCATTATTCTACAGTGCAACGGCGAAAGATAGGCTACTTATATACAAATGTAATCTTCATCATATATTCTACAGTGCAACAGCGAAAGATAGGCTACTTATATACAAATGTAATCTTCATCATACCTAACATTATTAACATGTTTGGAGGCATAAATAATGACAGCAGAGAAATATTTTCTACATTATACAATGATAGCAATGATTAATAACTTATTTTTACAAGAATATTTAAAAAAAGTCATTTTATGACTGCTATACTAAATAATCTCAGTCATAGTTAATATTTTAGTAAACTAAATATAAATTTCATATCTGAAAATACAGAACAGTATAACACATACATCTGTTGATTTTCTCAGCAACAATGCAATTATATAGACTTGACAGAAGTTTTCCTGAGATTTTATCTCTAATGTTTGAGACCTGACAGGGTGAGGATGTAGTTTGTCTTACCTCCCTTAAACTCATCATCTCTCATTGCTTCTTCCCTTTCCCTGCTTTGCACAAAACATTTCTGATGTCCATCTACAGAAGCCAATAATGATCGAGAGTCAAAATAAGATTAGCATTATTATTTAGAAACTTACTTTAGTCTCGTCATGTTTTCATAAGCTAACTCGCTCGCGTGGCGTCACCTTTTGAATGTGGTTGTGCGCTAATGACGCAAAGACGCGCGCGGACATGGATACGTGCGTGCACGCGTCAATGCGACTGCTTTGTCGCTTTTACAAGCGTAAATTGGGTAACTACATTGCATAAAGATCCGTTTTTTCAGCGATTGTCTTTGTAAAGGATTGCACTAGTTAACTGCTAAAATTTAAACTTGAGATTTACACCGGGGCACAAAGGATTTACCCTGGGGCAGCCGCATATGTCGAAATTTCAGTCAAAACCGTTCTATTTCATCATAAACAATTTGAAAACAGGGCTTTAAGTGTAAAATACCAAACTTGTCCTTTAATATTGTTATGCATTACTTTTAAAAGTAACTTTTCCCAACAATGGTTGCCATTGCCTTGCTATTGCATGTTTCTGTAATGAGAATCATGTGATATGCAAATAAGAGGTAAATGTAAGCTGTGAACTTAATCACTTAATTCGTCTGCGCATGCACACAATGTATTTTTACATCCGATTGAGAAAATACAATGATTCACGCGTTTACATCTGTACTTTTTTTCTGATGATCAGATCACAGATAGCACTGCACCACCCTTTTCAATACGATCGAAATTTGTATCCGATCGACCTCAATACTGTAGTATTGATTAAGGTGTTCACATGAAGGCTTTGAGCCATCAATACGATTACAGATTATTCGGTTACATGTAAACGTACCTAATGTAATGTAATTTTTGTACAATGGGAAGGTTAAATGAATGGTAGTCTTCATTTGTAAGGATGTATACTACACACATATCCATGCTCACAAATACCCTCCATGTCAGTCTCACATTTTCTCACATCCTCTGCAGCTGATGCATCAAAACAGATTCTTGAGATCTTTGCATAATGGATGTCGCATGAATGAGCTCCCGACCAATCAGAACGAAGCATGACAGTGGATTTCATTCATTAATGCAATAAGGCAGCATGACTGAAAAGGCTGTGGTAAAAGTGCATAAAGAAACACTGAATTCCACTTCTCTTCTTTTCATAGCAGCCAAAAAAATCACAAATGACCATTTTAATTTCAATTGATTAACCAAACTGCACCCGGGCATGGTACAGAGCGATCACACCAGGCTTTTTTATGAGCATTAGCTTTAAAACCATAGCCAGAAGCTATTTAATAATGATTTGTAAATAAAATTAATTATAATTTTGTTGATTTACTTAAAGTAAAAATAAACGCACTTGTGTTCTTATAGCTGAACTGGTATGAATGTCTGCCCAGAACATTACCCTATGACTGGTTTATTCAACCTACATTATAAATACCAAACGCCATCAAACATTGATCATCGCCCTGTGAAGGGATGGAGGTTGGGCCAGAAACATCAGAATTAAACGACTGTTTAAGTGCTGTTGTCTACACAGAGCGACTGCTGCCTAGTGTGAACAACATGACGTGAATCCGCCTTCATTTTCACACCCTTGCCACAGAATTTGGTCCAAAAATACATAACACGGTGGATCATTGAGAATTCGCAGTTTCCTTGGAGGTGTTGCATTTTTCAGCTCTGGTGTACATTTGTGCGGTCTCCTTTAACCCCATTTAGATGAATGCTAATTATATTATATGGAAATGAGGAGACGTGGATGTGTCAAATGGTTCAAGAGGAGGTTCTGCGCCAGCTGCTGCCCACCTAATGCATATTTATCCAGCTGTCAATCTGACTGTCAGTCTACTGTACACAACAAACAATACTTACCTGAGAGATTGAAGCTGATGGGCGAAAATATCAAATACAATCAAATGAATGACTTAATTGGATATATTCCATGAGGGAGATGTTAATAGATCAATAAAGCTATAAACAATTAGAAGGGATGGCAATAACATATGCATTTGGCAGATGCTTTTATCTAAAGTGCATTCAATTCAACATTTTATATCTCCGAAAAAATAGTCACTGGGGCGGTACCCTTTCAAAAAACCAGAGCTTTCTACCTAAACAGTTCATACTGTAGTAATACCTCAGAGGTACCAAAGAGTGCATATTAAGTATATCGCTATTAGAAAGGATTTACACATCTTTGTGCGTTAAGCTTTTAACACATTGGGCCCTATTTTAACGATCTGAAACGCAAGTGAGAAGCGCAAAGCGCAAGTGAGTTTGTGGGCGGATCTTGGGCGCTGTTGCCATTTTCCCGGCGGGAGAAATAACTCTTGCGGCAGGCTCAAATCAATAAGGGGTTGGTCTGAAGTAGGTTCATTATTCATAGGTGTGGTTTGGGCGTAACGTCAAATAAACCAATCAGAACGTCATCCAACATTCCCTTTAAACGCAAGTGCGCAAGTTCCATGGCGGGTTGCTATTATTATGATGGATTTACCAGGAGCATGAGTGGTTCACAGCCGAGGAGACCGGCGTTCTTGTAAGAGCAGTCAAAGACAGAGAAGTTGTTTTGTATGGGGATGGGAGAAACCCGCCACAAATCAGCGTCGGTTAAACAAGCGTGGGAGGAAATAGCCACAATTGTCTCATCAGCTGGCATCCCCAGGACGTTGCGCTGCAAACGGTACAATGATGTCAGGAGACGGGGGAATCCCAAGCTTCCCAGCATAAATCGGGCACGCCGTGTAACGGGACGTGGATCTGCCTCTACACAGGACCTGACCGCTGAAAGCCAAGAAACGCAAGCAGTCCAACCCCAAAGTACACTTACAAATCAAGTTCACATACATTAAGGTTTCTTATGAAAATATTTTAATCGTTATTTGTATGATAATTTTTTAACGCAGCCACACAAAATAAATAAAAACTATCACCACAATGCACACCACAATGATTTCCGTTATCTCATGTGTTATTTTTTTTTATTGTAACAATTTATGATTTGCAAGATTTGTAGATCAGATAAGCAAAGTGTGTGCGCTATACATTATGGTCAAGCATGCGCCCTTAAAATAGCATAATGAACAACGCGCAATGCGCCACTGACTTAAGACTAGTTTTTTCTGGTCAGTGGCGCAATTGTCTTTTGAAACTGCAAAATAGCATCAGGGATAGTTTGCGCCGGAACACGCCTCCTTTTTTGCGCTGAACCGCCCAGGGAGCGCAAGTTCATTCCCTAGTTTGCCGTCGTGCGTCTGTGGAGGGAAAATCCCGCTGTGCGCCGGTGCAAAATACGAATGATACATGCGTCACTGACAAAGTCAATTGCGCTGGGTGCAAGATAGGGCCCATAATGTTACACATCTTTGTGCGTTAAAATAAAACACAGAGATGTGTGGATTCCAGGACAACGCATTTAATGTGTTGTTTTTAACACATCCTTTCTAAGAGTGTATATTGCGCACTGTAAACACAATCAAAGCTATGAAAACACAAGAAGAACGGGACCATTAGTATAGTAAAAGTGTAGTAACTGTTTTTTGTAAAACCAAGGTATTTATTGTAGTATAGCACAAATACATGCTAAATTTCTCTGAATCTCTAAACTAAATACAAAATGTCTCTGTAATATGGCTAATATTAATGCAATATTTAGATCAGTGTTTGTTCCATGTGTTAGGCTGGTGAATCATCCTCCTGCTGTTGCTTATGGATGTACAAAGCTGTCAATTTTCCTATATGCAGTCTATGTCATGTTAGTAATTTTACGTATTGTCGGGCCTATGCAGGAATAAGGAAATTTGAATACATTAAAATATTAAATGGATTAAAGCTAAAGCGATCAGTGATCAAAACTTCTTACCTTATCAGGATTCACAATGGTGAAGTTTCAGCCTAATCTCACGAGAATTTGTACGTATTTTACGAGTTGGCTTATTTGCACGAGTTTGTACGAAAGGAATCGTACAAATACATAAGATTATCGTAAAAAAAAAACAATAACAAAACCCCACCTCTAACCCCAACATCACGGGGCAAAAGCAAATCGTACAAAAATGTACGAATGTGGTCGTAGAAACTAATACGAATTAGCCACCTCATAAAATGAGAGTTTATAATCGTGATTTAAAAGTCAGATTTTGCAGGAATATGTAAAGATGAGTACGTAAAGTAACCTGTAATTTGATTTTTCAAACAGAGATGGCGATATAGAGATCAAATTTCAGATTGCAGCTTTCAGAAAAACGTGATTATGCGATCGCATGATTCAATGCATAATCAGCCAAAGTCCGCATATTTTTGCGGGGGAAACATTTTTTCAAATAGGCGGCACTTTCACCAGATGAATTGCAGATTTCCACACGCAAAATATGCGAGGCTTGCATGATTTCATAATCGACGCATTTTCGTAGCAAAAAGTCACATATATCTTAGCAGAAAGGTGAAAAATTATGCATTTACTTCACACTAGTGCACCCATGTCCCATGTTGCTATGGTAACGCTATGAAGTGACGTAGTTACGCGACGTGAAGATCATTGAAAAGTTTGCAAAAGTTTTGGCAAGTTCCCACATTTTTTGGAAGTTCCCGCAATTTTTAAAAGTTCCTGCAATTTCATTGCATAAAATTGCTTAAATATCCCACATATTCAATCACATTTTTTAAGAAAACGTGCCACAAGATCAAGGATTTTTGCCCGCAACAATATGTTTAATAAAAATATTTGTATAATAAAAAATATCTGGTAAGTAGGTTGCCCACTTTTATGTCCGATGTAAAATTTTGGGCCTAGAGGCTAAAGCCAAGAGCATGTATATCGCCTATTATATATTCTTCTAATATGACTCATCCAATTAGATTTTGCAGCAGGAACATTTTTATAATGCAGGATTTTACTCTATTAAGATGTAAAGTCCATCTCATAAAGTACCGCAGACACTTTAACTCTCTGTGGAAAGAGAAAATGATCTAATATCCTGATCCTGAAAAAAAACCTCTTCCACCCAAGAACATCCACCCACCACATATCTGCACTTTTCATTCTGGTCACAAATCTTAATATTCACCTCGCTTCTGGGGCTTTAACATAAATCCAGCGGTCTGATCTGTGACAGGACTCCCGCTGCGCTATATCAATGATTTGAGTACAAAAAGTGGCGAATCATGAGGTATTCTAAAACCGTAACCAGTTTATGCTAATATTGATCTATATATTGATATTTAAATAACGAGGGAAGGAAAAAGGTGCATGACTCGTTTGCGTGCCAAAATGTTTCCCTGCTTGATTTGAGAATGTGTAACGTACAGAGTCACAATGGTCATTTATTGCAATAAGCAGCTGAATGCACTGAAGCATTGATGAAAGAACAGCTTAAAGGAGAGACAAGGTTTGAAAAAGGCTTTAAAAGAAACAAAAAAGGAATAAATTAAACGTCTGATGGAATATGGATGATGTTTTTAATTCTTATTTCCATGAAAAGGCTGTCACTATCTGAAATGAATATTTAAACAAAAGTGAGCTCTGGTTATTGAGTTTTCTCCCTTGCATAAACTGAACCGGATTTAGGCATGGGCAACATGAGCATTTTGGGGGGGGGGGTCTGGGATTAGCATAGGGAATCTCTAAGATTAAGACCTAAAATTTGCATAGGGAATTTTAAAGACATCTACTGTAAATTGTGCTAAAAAGTTGTACACTTTATTGTAAATTAAATCTTTGGGGGGTCGCCCAGGGCACCATTCAAGCTAGAACCACCACCGTGTATGAATCTCAAAGATGGATATACAAAAGAAAATGGATTACAAAAGAAAAGCATAAAGCAGGTCAGTGGAACAGGCAATTCACGTAAAAAAGGTGCATTTTCAAAGCTGACTGTTGGCAGACAAAACACAACGCATTAAAACTCAATGGAAGATACAAATTGCAAACTGTCACTGGTGCCTTAATTGCAAACGTTGTTAGTCACAGCTTGTTACAAAGCAGTCTATATAAACCAGCACAAGAAAAACCTTGACAGACACCAAAGATTTACCTAGATCCTTTAAGAGTCTTACAAGATTTTGCTAACATAGGCCCCGATTTACTAAAGGTTTCGGTATAAAAACTAAATCTACAATTTACAGTTTACAGATGATCTATAAAAAGATTTTCTTTAATGAATATGTAATTTGGGGTTATTAAGTGTGTTTTTCTTATTCTGTTAGCATTTTTAAATTGTTTTATTTTTTGCATATTACGTTTGATTAGGTGTTTTAAAAGCAAGATTTAAAAAAGGCCCTGACATGTATTTATGTACAAATACCGGTATGTACTTTTCGTGTACCAATACGTGAACCCTTTAGGGATATAGATATTCCAAGGATAAAATTCATACACTTTATGGGTCGTGTATATATACAGTTTTATTAAGTCCTTCCCAGAATTAATAAGGATCAAATTCATACATCTTGGGTCTTAAACCGTTTTATTAATTCCTGCCCGGAATAATAAAAAACATCGGGACATTAATGTTACGTTTAACGCATAAATACAGTGCTATTTTAAGATCAAGTTTATATACCTTATTAATGAGTCATATACAGTTTTATTAATTCCTGCAAAGAATAAAAAAAAACTGAAATTAACATGACACTCAATGAATGCTATATGCATTAAAATACAGTGCTATTAAAAGATCAAAATCACTATATACCTTATTAATCAGTCACATACATATTCAGTTTTATTTATTCTTGCCCAGAATTAAACAACATATTGGGACATTAACGTGGTGCACTAATTAATTAAACGAAATAATTCAGTGGCTTAAATATCACTAAAATAAATAATTAAAATAACTTAATAAAATCTCTTTATGTCACTTGGGTGATTTTTTGTTGGACAAACCAAAATAAATGACTAAAAAATAAACAGAAATTTTGTGTAAAATGTACAGATATTATTAAGGTGTATACATCAAATAAAATAAGTATTTAACTAACAGATTATTTCTAGTAAATATCCTTTAATATTTGTTGTAAATTTGAATCAATATATTTGAAAATGTCACACTTATATATTTTAGTTTTTAAAACTGTAACAATTGCTCATTTCAAGTTAATATATGTATATATAACTCAATGGTTTTAATGAAATTCTGGGCACTAATTAATAAAACATGGCCACGATTTAGCTTAATCGAGAGAACGAGCTAATAAAACGTGGCCACCACGATTTAAAAAAAAAGTTCTACCATGTCATGAGACGGGCTTTGTAAGATATAATTATCTATACACAGACAGGTTTATTTGCCTAAAAGGGAGGGAGGTGTCAGATTATAATAATGCCTCATAACTTTTCGACAAAGTATATGACAGAATTATGAAAATGGTACCATATGAAAGTTTATAAATTCATCCTCACTTTGAGACTAAAGATAGTCACCTAACTGTAAATTATTTGTCTTTTATTGCAAAGTAAATTTGTCTTGGCCAGATCTACACATCCTACAATTAAATTTGGTGGCTTGTGAAAGTGTCATTGCCTAACATTTCCAAGGAACAATTGCATGATGTTTTCCCCTTAGAAACAATTTGGTAAATTTTTCATGAAAAAGCATTAAAATGCTACCTGAAAAAAGCAACAACAATAAACAAATGGAAGTTGTTATTGGTATCAATAAAAGATACATTTATAATGATTGGTGTGACAGCATTCTCATTGTTATATCCAATTTTTGCAGAAAAGTTATGGAGCATAATTGCACAAAATGAATTATTTTGATGCAATGTTGACTTGAGCTGTATCTTGGAAACTGGAGCCAATCATCACTTAGGACTAAATTTTCTTTTATTACTGACCCAATTCTGGTAAGATTTTAGAAAAATGTAACTACTTTCATTTCCAAAGCTTTCTCTTTGTAGACAATGTATAAAGTATACAGTCTACTAATATTCTAATGACAGATAACTGACATCACAGTCACAAGAATGTCAAACGGGACCATCAAAAGAAAGTAATACCAACATAAAATCGTTGCTATAATGCAAAAGCATGGGTTATGCTTTTAAAATGAAGTTTCCTACTGTTAGGCTTTTGCGCAAAAGGTCCACAGTAAAGCAGCACTTCTGATTCCTGTTTGCAGCCCTTTGCTCATCGTGAACCCAGAGGAACAGCTGTAATTGTTTCTGGTGCCGAAACAAAGTAGCACAGCACTGATTGGCTTCCTGCTGACACATGGCTTTCTTAACACCAGCCCAAATCAACACATGTTAACGCTCACCACCGGGCACCAACTGAAAAGAGACATAAATGAAAATGTGGGACATAATGTGATCGCTCATAAAAGCCACACACCGTATGGCAGTCTAAAAAAGCATACAGCAGTATAATGGGAAATTACAGAGGGTGCCTGAAGAAATTATTTTACACCTGCTGATCTAAAAAGGATTTTTAGCAGCAAGTCATTCTTTGAGAAAATGAGAAAACGAAAAAGAGAACTTTAAGGGTCTGTTTTTAGATCCTAGTGAGCTGTGTGATCTTCTAATGCTGCGTACACACCAAACACAGAAAATCACGTTCCTCGCTATAGATTACTTGCGGGATTTAACTTCATTTCATGCGAATAAATTTAGCCTAAGTTGAATATTTTCAGGTTTGAGACAAATAGTGCCGCCCAATTTCCGTCATTCGCATCGCCCCGCGCGAGTCTGCGTCCATTCGCGTCTTTGCATTGACTTTGTACTGTATGTAACCAACTTGCGCAAATTGCGTTTGGTGAATACGCCCCATAAGTCAGTATGATAACAGAGAAGAATGAGTGACTGATAATATAAAACATTTTGTAGACAATCTACCATGCTTATCTAAGTGCTTATTTTTAACCCACCTTTGGGTGTCTGAAAGGTACAAACCCAATCTGTTGTGCTTTAATTTAACCTATGCTGGGTTGTTTTAACTCATTGTTGGGTGAAAAATTATTTATTTATCCAAGTGGCTGGGTTTGTCCCTTTTCGATCCAACACTGGGCTCAAAATAACCCAGCATTTTTTAGAGCATCCAGACATAACTAATATTGTACAACACTGTACATACAGACCATGCAAAAATAACTAATTTTATTCATGCATCATTCCATAAGACAGAAAAACCACAAGATCTCTTTAATATCTCGATTTTTTTCTCCTAGACAATGATATTAAAGTATCCATAACACACACTGTTTATGCGTATGTGATGTTAATCTGGAGTACCTATTAGTGTTAATTTTGTCACCTATTTTTAATTTAGTCTTGTGCCAAATGTCCTTGTTAGTTTTAGTCATATTCAGTCATTCACATATCTTTTTTTGTTAGTCAAGTTTTAGTCGACTAAAAGACTCAACATTTTAGTCTAGTTGTAGTCAAAAGAAAACTCAATATATCTTAGTCGACTTTTAGTTAAAACATTTTTGTCTTTTTTTTAAATGAGATTATTTCTGATAACCATTTCAGTCAAATAATGTTTCACACATCTCAAATATTGGTTAAATGACATAATTACCTGATAAAAAGATTTTTGTTGAATGCAACTTTGTAAAACGTGTCTGGTTTTCTGATTTAAATGACACATGCACAAATGATGTCAGCGCTTGTCGCCCGTGTTCGCTATCTATGGGTGTTGTGTAGGGATGCACCGATATGGAAATTTTGGGCGATACCGATAACCTATAACTCTTTGAATTTGGGGGCCGATAACCGATCGATATATATATATATATATATATATATATATATATATATATATATATATATATATATATATATATATATATAGGGCGATAAATATTCATATTAATTTCACAATGAAAAACTCCCAGACCGCGGACATCTTGTCTTTGCACTAGACTAGCATACTCTTCTTAAGCCCGCAAAACGTGCCATCTTCGTGCTATGTCACAGAAAGCACCAATCAAAACTCCACTTGCCCAGCAATGAGCAAGTGAAGTGGTTCAACAAACCGAAATAATCCATCATTTATCGGCTTTCATTTATCGGCCTAATTTTGCTATCAGACCGATAACCGATAATATTAAAAATAAGCAGTTGTCGGCCGATATATCGTGCATCCCTAGTGTTGTGTTCTTGCTCAATCTAGTTTCGTGTTTGGACATCTGTACAGTCTCGTCATAGTCTCGTCTTAGTCATGGAAAAAAGGTCACTGACGAACATATTTAGTCTGGACTGACGAAATTAACACTAACATATAGAGTAGTGTTACATCTTTCATATCTCCGAAAAATCTTTTGTTTTATCAGATTTTAGACAGATTAGCTTTACTGATTCTTTCCGATAACGTACAAAAATATTTGGAAAGAAGAGTTACGAAATGCGGGAGGAGCGAGTCACGAGTCAACACTTAATACAACACTGGATAACTTATGATTCACTACATGTTTGTGTCGTTTATATAATATGCACTATGCGTAGTTCCAAGATAACACAGAAGTCTTATTTAGCGCATGCATCTTATGACCCGTTTGGGACTTTTCAATGAAATCCAGGGTTTAAAACAAACACAAACGCAAAACTCAGCTGTTACCCAAGATAAACACACTATATCCATTGTTTCCATAATGCTGGCTTTCTTCTCCTTACATCTAAAAACACACTTCTTTTTCGTGCCATTGTTGAGTTTTGATATAAAACAAAGCGGTCGCGTGAAGTGATGCCTGTAACTTAGCGTGCTCGGTTCTCGCTCTCCCGCTGATTGACGT
This sequence comes from Paramisgurnus dabryanus, assembly GCF_030506205.2. Taxonomy (NCBI): domain Eukaryota; kingdom Metazoa; phylum Chordata; class Actinopteri; order Cypriniformes; family Cobitidae; genus Paramisgurnus; species Paramisgurnus dabryanus. Next base: position 29,317,798 of record NC_133341.1, on the reverse strand, counting down.
GTGGGGGTAGTTTTCAGGGGGAAGTGCCCATAAAAAGAAGTGATACATATAGCGTACCTCTGAAACATCAGCTGGACCCATAATCGAAAAAAACTTTCAGAAACTTGTACGAACCCTGTGCATTTGGCACAGAAATACACGTCCAATTGCTTTTTTGACACTTTGCATTTGTTTAGCATGAGGAAATAAACTGTGTTAATAAGTCAGAATGCATGAAATACCATTAACCCCCCTCTTTTAACTCTTTCACCGCCATTGACGAGATATCTCGTCAATTAAGAGAAAACGCTTACCTGCCAATGACGAGATTTTCCGTCTTTCCGCAATACCGCTATTATCCTTCCGCAACTTCCGCAACTTTTTAAACCCGGTTGTATTGCCCTATGGCAAGCGGCTGCATGTCCGTGTCTGTTTTAAAGATCGCTCTGAATGGGCGAAAATGGAATTATCTCTGCTTTTTGCTCAAAATGTGGTGTTTTTGCAGAAACATACCCATATTCAAAAGCTGATTACAAAAGAACCACTGAAGGTAGGATGAAAGTTTTTTTTTTTGAAAGCAGAGGGTCTGTTCTTTCATTTGGTATATTGTATGTTTATATATTTAAAGAAGAACATTTTCTGGAAGGCATTAAACTTTGGTGAAAACCATGAAAACCGCTGGCGCTGGATGGCAACTTTTAAAAAAAACGCTGGCGGTGAAAGAGTTAAAAAAGGCCAATGAAAACTTTTGCTCAAGTTTCCTGGGTCTCGAGTTAAAAGTCAACCTCTGATATACACTGTGTCAGTGTTCAGTAAGCATATACATATTTTTCTTTATGATTTAACAAAAACGTTCTTAAACTTTATAGATTTCTTTTTCCTTCTGCATGCTTTAGAAGTCCATCCGTGAAGCGGCTCTGAAGACCCTTGATATTCATATATCACAAGATAACAACCTACGATCGACCCTAATCCCAACAATTTGAACTGTGGCATGAATCAAACCAATCCTTTCTAAACCCTTAAAAACTAACAGCTCATCCTTGGACTCCACTTTCAGTCATGCTGGTCCTCAGCAAGATTTCTAATTTGTCACAAATCTGTTCCCATTTCCTCCGTCGACCCCTGGACAGCCCGGAGACGAGTGAGCAGTAAAGCCTAAGTAAGCTAAAGTGTCTGGCTGATGAGGAAGGGTAACAAACCTTTCCGCCAGCGCTCCATGGCCTCTACAGCAGAATGTCAAGCTTTTGAGGCGGTAGGCCAGAGTTTGAGTCACACAGGACCACAGTAATGTCTAAGCAGGACTGTGATTTTATACAGGCTTAGGATGAGAAATGTGGCAGTCACAAGTAACATCTGATGGGTTGTTTGTTAACCATCTTTCTACAATATCTATAGCAATACAGTGTTTACTGCCAAGATGGTGCCTGTTTATCTTCATTTAGACTGCTATGCTGCTATCTTATGATCGATGACTTGTTTTCCTCTCTGAGGCAAAGATACTTCACATACACTGCAAAAAACGACTTAGTATTTTTGTCTTGTTTTTAGTAGAAATATAAAAAATGTATGCATTTACTTGATGAGCAAAATAAGTCTAGTCTTTAGATAAAAAAATATATAATTTAAGTCAATGTGTGCCTAAAACAAGCAAAAATATCTGCAAATGGGGTAGAAAATTTTTCTTAAATTAAGTGTTTAAGTGTTAGTTTTTTTCTCACCCCATTGGCAGATATTTTTGCACAAATTCACTTAAATTGTATATTTTTTGTTCAAAAACTAGACTTGTTTTCTTAGATAATTTTGCTCATCAAGAAAAAGCATCTTAATTTAAGAATTATTAGATATTTCTACAGAAAACAAGACTAATTATAGTAATACTAATACTAATACTAAGTAAGAAGTCTTTTTTTTTGGCTGTGTACAAAGCACACAAAAAATAATTTAGCAAGAAGAGAAAAAAATAAGTGCCTTTTTTGGATAGGCAAGATATTATTGCTTGCTATAATTATGAGGGTGAGTACATGATGACAAAATTTAAAATTTTGTGTGAAATATCCCCATAAATTGGTTATAAAAAAGTAAGAAAGAAATGGTTCTTTAGTAGTGAACCAAAAATGGTTCTGTGGAGCCTTTTGATGCACCACGAATAATTTATAGTGACCATTCTACTATGAAACCACCTATAAAAAAGCATAGCAATACAATTAGAAAAACTTAGATGTAAAAAGTAGTGTTTTATCAATTTTATTGACTGCCTTCTTATTCTTTAGGATTCTTCGTAGTTAATTTGACACATCTCCCATCAAACTAAGACTGCCTGCATCCACAAATTGCTCTGTGCTCCAGTATAAGCGCATCTGTCTGACAAACTGCCAAAAATACGACAATGAGATTACATTTAATAGTCCCACAGGTAGTTTAACCTGCAATGGCACTCAAGACTCCAGGGGAAAAAGACTGTAAGTATGTGAGAGTTATAAAAGGTTTGAAAAATGTCTGTATGCATGCTACTTTCTACTTTAAATGATCTTGTTTTTTCCTCTATATTGGAAAAAATCACTTAAGCATTAAAGGAGATTCTGAATATTAAACCCCAGACACAAAGAGACAGTGCATCTGACATGTTTTCGTTTAAATGAGCAGTTATTGTCAGGCTCTTATGTTAAGGTTTAGTCATTTCACTGTAATGGCAATGAAAATGTTATTAGTCAGTAATTGAAATGCCTTATTTTCACAAACGTCATTTTAGGAACTTCATTGGTATTTAACAAATTTGCAGCAAAACCCTCTAAATAAAATCTCCACTTCTAAAAAAGTGTTCAATCACTCTTCACTGTACATTCTGAATAAAGGTAAAAGCAAGATGGATGACGCCCGTGACGCTCTCTTCCATTTTGAAAAAAAAGTGAAGCCGGCAATGTCCTGATATGGCGCTGACATCTTGGGTCTTGAGTCTGCGCAGTAACGATTTCGGGACCAGTTCTGCGCAGTAGTGAGCAGTAAGTAAAGCCGCGAAATCAAGGACCCATCCTCGCTCTCGCAGAATGTGCATATCACAGCTGTCAATCATGACGTGACACGACTGTATTTATAGCATTCAATAAATAATACTTATTTTAAAAACAAACACTTGAATTTACATCAGCGTGATAAAACTACAGTAAATGACAGAAACCAGCTTCGGAAAAAAGATAATTGAAGTGTAATTAAATTGTTTAGTCGGTCTCAAGTCCCATTGTATAACATGGGGGAGGTGGGGTTTATGACCTATACTAGGACCAGACACTGGGGGGCGATCGATAGTGTTGTAGTTCTCGAGACCGGTCTCGGTCTCAAGACCACTTTTTAAAGGTCTTAGTCTCGTCTTGGAATCGAACTCATTTTTACTCGTTCTCGTCTCGGTCTCAGGCAAAGAGGACTCGGAATTTTATTTCAAGACCGGTCAAGACCACAACTGATGGCACACTGCAAAAAATGATTTTCAAGAAAAAAAATCTTAGTATTTTTGTCTTGTTTTCAGTAAAAATATATAAAAATTCTTAAATTAAGATGTTTTTTTTTTGATGAACAAAACAACCGAAAAAAATAAGTCTAGTTTTTAGAGCAAAAATATCAAATTTAATTGTTTTTGTGCATAAAACAAGCAAAAAAATTCTTGCATTTTTCTAGAATTTAGTGTTTCAGAAAAAATTTCAAGATTTTTTTGCTTACCCCATTGGCAGATTTGTTTTGCTTGTTTTATTCACAAAATCACTTAAATTTTATATTTTTGGTCTAAAAACTAGACTTATTTTCTTGGGTAGTTTTGCTCATCAAGAAAAAGCATCTATATTTAAGAATGTTTAGATATTTTTACTGAAAACAAGACAAAAATGCTAAGAATTTTTTTTCTTGAAAATAATTTTTTGCAGTGCACATCACAAATTTATTTTTATCATTCATTTTATGCAGTTTATTCAGGTTTGACATATGATGTTGGCATTGTTTAAGCATTGTTTACGTTTCTCCCAAAGACAATTTTTCTAATTTTATTACTAAAAACACCTGCATTGTGTTAAGTGGTGGCAAGCCATGGAAAGACAGTTCAGATTAAATGGTTACGTTGATTTCGGCTCTTTAGTGTTTGTTCACTTTTATTTGCTTATAGACAAAGATAAATTCCCACTCTGCAATGCCTTTGATTATTTTATCAACTGCTCTGATGGCACATACACACACGCACGCACACACACACATACACACGCACGCACGCACGCACACACACAGACAATAAGTGCCTAATCATATGCATATTCCACATTTGATCGTATTTTAATGCAGTGACTTGCAATGGTCTTGACTTGGTCTCGGCCTGTCTTGGTCTTGACTCGGTCCCGACCCTTTAAAGTCTTGGTCTTGTCTCTGTCTCGGCCTGTCTTGGTCTTGACTCGGTCCCGACCCTTTAAAGTCTTGGTCTTGTCTCTGTCTCGGCCTGTCTTGGTCTTGGTCATGACTTGGTCTCGGTTTAGGTGGTCTTGACTACAACACTAGCGATCGAGACGTTTTGGCTTCAGTTTTCAGGGCTTGTGCGGCACTATAGGGCCACACAGCACCCCCAACTTAAAACATCTTCCCATGCCCCTAGGTAAAAGTATCAAAAATTTGGTCCATATGTTAATACATTCTGTAAACCCCGTTTACATCGTAATGTATGTATACTGTTGTTAATTCAATTCTTCTTCGTGCACTTAGGGGGCATGCACATCAAAGCTTTTACCCCAACGGCCGGCGCATGCTTTCAATTTTTTTCAATGGAAGCCCGGTGCAGAGAGTTTAAAAATATTCAACTTTGGGTGAAAAGCTCAGCTCGTCAATGTCAGTTCTCACACGGCCGTCCAATCACAGTGGAGGAGGGGTGGGACAAATATCACAACAACCAACTGACACATCGTACAATGACGTATAAACAAAGCAGAAGTATCACAGCAACCAAGGTCGCTCAGCTGAAGAAAGCTATCGCTTGGCTGAAGAAACAGCTGGCATTCGACGTCCTCCAGGCATTTTCAGCCACATTTAAAAGCTTTGGTGTGCACGCTACCTTAGAAGACTTTAATGAAAAATGGATGTGAATTTAATGGATCCTGCCAACAAAGCAGTATTTCTGAATGACCTGTGGTCAGTATTTAGTGTGAAGATTTTAAGCTAAAATATTTGATGAACACATGCAGAGCACATTTGGTCAATAACATCATCTCATTGTTGATGGTGGTGTTTAGCGACTTCTGCATCTAAGCTCTTCCAATGTTGTACATTCCAGTTTTATCATCCCTCAATAAAGTGTGTGGAAGAATTTTTCATGTATTAAATCAAGTGAATTATTGACTTTCAGTTAATATTTTAGTCTTCACACAGAAAATGTAGAGTGTTTGTCAAGAGTGAATAACAACAATTCAATCATAAGTTGATATGGGCACACATTTGGTGTTTTCCATAATAAAAGTGGGAGAGATCAGAAGGTCTGAGAAGTCCTCAGTCCATCAGACCATTCAAACAGTCAACGGACAACTAACTCAGTCAGAGAGAAAGTGAGTGAGCGAGCGAACGAACGAGAGAGAGAACCACACAATAAAAAAGAGAGAGAGAAAGAGAGAGTGAGTGAGTAAGTGAGAGAATGGAAATACTGGATAGCATTTTTCTGGGTTCAGGAATACAAGTGTGAGGATTTGCATATAATTTGTGCCACAAAAAATGGAAATGACATTCTGACTATCAGCACATTTTTATTTCACTTCAGCAGTTCAATGTTTCTTATACTCATCGGCACAGCTCATTGAGTACAACAGTAAAAATGACAGTATAAAGTTGCGGATATTTATGAAGGGCTGTGCTATTTTGAAAATAACCTGACTCAAGTGCACATCCTAGGTGTGAAACAATCGTTGCTCACCTATGCTGTGATCCCTTACCAAAAGTGATGCCTAATTTAATTATTCATCTAAACAAACAAAAAAAAAAACTCTTGTAGCTCAACTGGTAGAGTACTGTATCAGCAACACAAAAATCATGGGTTCAAAAACACATACTGATAAGGTATAGACCAGGGGTGTCAAACATGCGGCCCGCGGGCCGGATGCGGCCCGCAAAGGTGTCCAATCCGGCCCGCTATTGATTTATACAGTATTATTAAATATTAAATACATATTTTAAAAACCCTTTTAGGCGGGCGTCTAGTTCGTTTTTAATATGAGAGACTTGCGGAAAGCAGCAAAACGCGGAACATAGACTAAACACGGTGCCCAAAAATCTTGCCGTTTTATTGTTACCGCTCCGCTAAAGATCCACCGATTCTGGTAATCCACTTCGTGTTTTCCCGCCCGCTCCGCAGCATCTCTGTGTCCACTCTCTGCCTGTTGAGCGAAGACGACAGTTTCCGAAGTTCGTTGCATTAACAGGTAGATTCATTACATTATATCAGTTGTTAAACCGCAGAATTAGTAATTTGTAAGTTTGTTTATGTATTTCTTCCGGTAATGATTTGCTGTCAGTGTTCTAAAAGTGCTAACAACTTAGCAAGCTAACAAAAACAAAATATCTACATTCTTATTAACGTTACAATGCTTGTCTAATCGATTTAATGTTCCCGATCAGATCTAAGTTAATATAAACACTAAATTTGCTGTTGTTGGCACACTTTTTAGACAAAAAATACAAAAAACACCAATGCCTTCACAAAATAACGACAGAGAACGGAAAGAGAGGCTTTTAGCAGCAGTTCAACATTGCAAACATGGATTCAAAGCTCCATCAAGCCAGCAGGTGAATCATATTGAATATTTAGCAGATTGTCACACTTTAATTCTTGTTATTGTATTTCCCATTATAATCACATGTCTAAGTTGATGCTAGTAATATAACACATAATATTTATAATACTTTATTAAAACCATAATAATAGTACCACCCCCCACAGTGCCATTTTTGGTTTGGGCCACTGCCCCATCTAGCATTTTCTAAATGACTGTTCTCATTACAAATATATTCCAAAGAAAAGTGAATGGTTTATAAATAATTTTGGCATTAAGGCAAAAGAAGTTAAATTAAAGCTTTTCAACCTATAAGGCCAGTGGGTTTTGTACAGATGTAAATTTGTGTGTATAATACAGTATGAGTGTGACCTTTTGAAATGTAGTTTTCACAGAGCTGTGTGTTTCTCTGGTTTTCTTGCTAAACAAACTAATTAATTGGTTTGTTTAGTTAATTTTAACACAATTATCAGCACACTAAGGTTTAAAAAAATTATCCGGCCCTCACTTCGTGGCATTATTTACCATCCGGCCCGCAGCCTAAAATGAGTTTGACACCCCTGGTATAGACGGATTTATCGGACGCACACCCGTTGTCGCGTTGGCATTGATAAACCTTTGGTGGTTTTCTGTGCCGGAAAAAAAGAATTAGTTTTTATAATAAATCTTTGAAAATCTTGTAAATATTCATTACAACATGACTAACAGGCAACATCAAATCATTGCAACGTGCAACCTCAAATGCCTCGCTACATAGGCCTCATGGCGGTATCAGAAGTCTTTTACGGCGAAAAAGACCCCGCACCGCTCATTAAAATTCAGATGCACCCCAACTACATTTATTAAGTCAATATCTCCATTTTGGTTTCTGTAGGTGCAAACGCGCAAACCGGTGAGTCATTTGTTCAGATTTAATCGAGTTTTAAATTCGCAGGCAAGCAGTGTTCAGACCTTTCGGAAAGCAGGTGGTCGCCGTACGACATGAGTCATACTTTCTTTTTCAGTGCATGTTAAAGTGAGGGAGAAGGGAGGGCCACCGTGAGTTAATTAGCCATCATTACCCCATCTCCTTTTTCCTGAGTGGGTGCTGGGCTTTTGTCCCGTCCTATTAACATCTCTAATAGAAGTGCCACCGTGACTCATGCCCATCAGTCTGACACTTGGCTCGGGTGCAGTGCCGTGCTTTATGCTCACAAACACACTCACAATGTCGCTGATCCGCAGTGATCTATGACGGTAAGTCAAGAAAGTTAAAGACGGTCTGTTGAACCAAGGTGAACCAAGCTTTACAACTTACATTAGATTCAATCTATATCCCTGGGAACCTAACCATCACCCTTGGTATTCTCTGCAAGTACAGGGATTTACAATAAATGGTCATTGACTTAATATAACAAAAGTATGCTTTGATTTCATCTGGAGCATTTACCTTTCACTCGAAAAATAATACAAAATTACACATTACAAAATAAAGGTGCTACACAAGCCATAGAAGAACCATTTTGGGCTGTGGTTCCATAAAGAACCTTCCTTTAATATCTGTTTTACAAAAAAGGTTCTTTAAAAAGGTAAGAAAGAAATGGTTCTTTAAAGGGATAGTTCATCCAAAAATGAAAATGGTTTATTTACCCTCAGGCCATTTAATGTGTTGGTGACATTTTTTTTATTCAACACTAAAAAGATATTTTGCAGAAACCCATGTACTTTGTGATTTAGTTAATGCAAGTCAATTGTTTACTTTACGCCACTTTTAGAGTTCAAAAAGCAGACATATATTTAAGTAAATTTTATTTACAACATTATAGTGTTAAAGAAAAACACCACTGTTTTTCAATATTGTACTATGTTCTTATCTCAACTTAGACAAATTAATACATACCTATCTTTTTCAATGCGTGCACTTAATCTTTGTACAGCGCGTTGTGAATTTAGCCCCATTTATTTCTTAGAATCCAAACAGGGATGATTTTTAAAGCCAACAAACACTTCCATGTTTTCCCTATTTAAAGACTGTTACATGAGTAGTTACACAAGTAAGTATGGTGGCACAAAATAAAACGTGGCGATTTTTTTAAGCGGATAAATATTGAAAACTATATTCAGGCATGTGATTGGCTAAGGACAAAAAAGCAGGAAAATATATTGAGACCCCCCCCACACACACACGCCAATCAAACTGGTGGCGGATCTATACGGATAGTAAAGTAGGACCCATAACAACTTATTTGAACAAAAAAAACACATTTAATTCATTTTACAGCTAGATGTGCAACATGCTACTTTTTTGTACAGTATGACACATAACAACTTATTTGGTGGATGTGTAACAGTGGGAATCAAAAGCAAGTGTCTTGTCCACTGCTCCATCACTATCAACAACCATGATAAAAAATATGTTTTAACTTATTTTTGTTTTGCATTTTTACCCAACTTTAACAGCTAAATGTGCAACATGCAAATGTTCATGTCAAAAGAAGGCCTATTTTGCCGACATCCAAATAAAATGTAGGCAATGGCTTATAAAGAACTAAAGGCATGGCTACTTTTAATTTTATACTTTAAATACATTTCCAAGCCTGTACTTTGATACTTTTACTTGAGTAAAGAAGTTAAATCAGTACTTCTATTTTTACCAGAGTATTATTTTAATACAAATATCTGTAAAATGTGCTACACAGGACCATTAGTTATAATAAAGTGTCTTAAAGGTCTCTTTTTCTAATTTTAGACCCCTGTAGATGAGTAACTTTGTTAGCTGTTAAACATGAACAATAGAAGGTTGACACTAATAAATAGAAGTAATTGTACAAAAAAGTGCAGGTGCTATTTATTTTAATCAAACTGGTCAACCTTAAAACTTTAAACACACGAAACCTTTGAAACAAACGATGATACAGAGGCCGTTTCTCAATCCTAAGTCTGCAGCCTTCCGGAGGTCGCATTTCTAAGCTGCATACGTCATCAAGACTCATCAAGAGTCACAATATTAACAATAATGAAGTTTACTATTATTCTTAGTTAATCATAAATTGTTGTAATATGTTTATCAGGGCTTGACATTAACTTTTTGAGGAACTTGTCCTTCGGACAAGTAAATTTGTGTTTCACTTGTCCATGCACAAAAGTCACTTGTCCGGGTAAAGATTTATAATATAATGTATTTTTTGTGTTTTGCTAATCAATTGGCAGAGCAAGGGATTTTTTCATAGGGGTGGCCAGGCAGGGGCCAGCAGTTACTCTGGGGTGGCACATAAAATCTCTATCATCCAACCTTAAAATACTTTTAAGTATTATAGTGTGTTAATCAGAATAATGTAACATACAATTGCTACAATAATTTAATTTTTATTAAAATGAATTGAGATTAACATACAATTTATAGTCATAATTCAACCTCCATGTTTTTTCATGTGAATCATGTGAATTTTGAAGGCTACTTTAATGTATTTTACTAAGATTTGTTTGGCTGCTTCTTGCTACTCTTTCTGAAGAAGGATGCTATATCTGCTGCCTTTCTCTTCATTTTTCACTCATTTCAATGATTGTCTTGCATTAAAACACTAAAGCAAAACATTAAAACATTACCATGTTTTTAAAAACTTATTAGGGTAAATGTATCTAGATTATCTGTTATATATAAAATCAATCTTAATCCTAGCATTTACGCTGTAGTCACGCGGCACAAACACACGTAGGCGCGCTGAAAGAGAGATTCTCATTATAAAACAGATTCTTAAACAAGATTTTAAGCCATTTATGTGTTTTTACCGAACTTTAGAAGAGAAATTTATATTCACGCCGGAGCCTGAAGAAACACTCCGTCCCGCAATTCCCGCCCCTCCGTGTTCGTCGATCAGGTTTCATGCACGAATGTAATGCTCAGTTAGGTTAAACCAGGCTCGATGAGGTAACTTATTTCCTTGCCTTTTTTCGGAACCAATATTGTTGCATCGTCCCTCTCTCAGTCGCCACCAGGATTTTCTGCAATGGCGCTCGTTTTTCCTCTCATTTCTGTGAAAATTGCTGCTCCAAATCCACCAAGTAAACCGACGTGTATATGTTTGCCGCTTTGTTTCGCGTCACGCGAGTGACAGCCAAACGTCGCAAATGAGGAGAAGAGAGGAGATAAACGATCGGGTCTGATTGGTGAATACAATCATACTTCGCCATCCGCCATTTGCGAACGGTCAGAAACACGTCCTTGTTGATACTTGGAAAGGAAGGAAAATGCATCTCTTTGTCATCTGCCACCGGTGTGGCCCTGTTGCGCGGGGACGGCGATTGTGGTTCCGTCCCGGGTTATCATGGCGACGGCTGTGAGATACCCCCCTCCCCCCTTATTATTATTTTTTTTACATATCTGCATGATTCACGTAGGTCACATTTTCAGGTCGGAAAATCCGGAATTCCGGATTAATCCGGAAAAATCACATCCCTGTATATTGTATGGCGAAAGAGCACTTAAGTTTGCAGCACTTCGACCTCTGGCGCTGTAATATTGAAGAAAGTTTGAGCGAGAGGTGGAGTAGTCAGAAGTGATGATGTTATTGTCTTTCGCTAAGACACGTGACAAACTGGGTTGCAACGTCATCAAAACGCAGAGAATTATGGGTATGTTTGGCCCGTATACATGGGCTGGCATAGCAGGCTAGTGTTCTGGCATGAAACTCATGAAAAATTGGCGTGAAAAACAAAATATAATCCTACAAAATGCAGCGGGAAAAAGAAAACATTGTCAGGCCATACCACCTAAAACTAAGTCCTAATGCAAAGACGAGGCGCGGGCGCGATCGAACAGTGGAAACATGAAAACATACACCATCGTTTTTTCTTGGGCCTTCTTACTGCTGCTTTCCATGCCATTCGTCGCCTTTTTTTCAGCTCTGAAACATGACTTGTACTATTATTTTTCCACGTTTGAAAATGATAACAGGATTTTCCGTTCTAAAGCTTTATGCCACTTCTATCATGAGAATGGCTATTGCAGTTTATAACACAGCAGTTAGACGCATTTTGAACACTGCGTCCTTCCCTCCATGCAAAGAAAGTCTGGCGCCTGTTTGTGCTGCGGATTCCCAAAATGCTTTGCATTCACCAATGGGAATTCATCATAATGACGACACATTAGCAATGTCTATTGCTTCACCGTGAAGAACCTTTTGTAACATCTTTAATTTTAAGAGTGTGGAAAGTAATATTACAGAAATACATTCATTAATTCAGTCCACAGTTTATCGCTTTATTTAATTGGTAGTTCAAAGTTTAATGAACCATGACATTTTTACATGAATAAATTAGATTAAAACGATACTCCAGCCAAATATCAAAATTACCACCCTCAAGCAATCTGAGATATAAATGTCCATCTCCTTTCAGACGAACACATTTGGAATATCCTTGCTTTTCCAAGCTTATAATGGTAGAAAACAGGAATCAGAAAACAACTTCTGACTTTAAATCCTATTAAAGTGCATGTATTCAGCTCCAAGGGGTCTTCTGCAGGTAATAGATGCGATATTGTACGAATATATCCATATAATAAACTATAATAACTGGCTTCCAGTAACAATGTCATCTTCAACATCGTAACCAAAAGCTGACAGTTTATAAAGTTTGAAATGTGGATATTTTTCTTAAAAAAATCTAATCAATTACCTGCAGAAGACGTTTATTAACCCATTGGAGCCGTGTGGATTACCTATGTAAAGGATGAATGCACTTTTTTCGGGTTTAAAGGGGCCATGGCACAAGACTTTTTTAAAATGTCAAATAAATCTTTGGTGTGCCCAGAGCACATACGTGAAATTTTAGCTCAAAATACCATATAGATAATTTATTATAACATGTTAAAATTGACACTTTGTTGGTGTGTGCAAAAATGTGCCGTTTTGGGTGTGTCCTTTAAAATGCAAATGAGCAGATGAAGTGCAAACACTGATCACAATGATGGTGGTTTGTTGCAATTGAAACTCAATTGTGCTGTGAATTATTTTTTTAATTCCTGTGCTGTGATAGGATAGTGCAGATTAAGGGGGCGATATTATTCTAATAAGAGCTCCTTATGACATCATAAAGAGGGCCAAATTTAACGACCTACTTTTGTATGTGCTTGTAGAGAATGGTTTACCAAAAACTAAGTTAATGGGTTGATCTTTTTCACATTTTCTAGGTTGATAGAAGCACTGGGGACCCAATTACAGCACTTAAACATGGAAAAAGTCTCATTTTCATGCCATGCCCCTTTAAAGTCAGAAGTTGTTCCCTTGGAATAAAAAAGTTTGGAACAGCAAGGACATTTAATAAAAAAAACCCCATAAATTATGGGTTAATTTAGATTTTTTGCTGGAGTATACTTTTAAAGAGCATTAAGATCAAAGGGAACCCTTACACACACAAAATATATCCTGAAGACAAAACCTTAGGTACAGTATTAAAACAATCGCAGCATCAGATACACGGCTCTCCTGATTTTGCCAAGTAGTTGTTGTCCTGAGGGCAACCAGGATTAGCTGTTTCTAGACCATTCTTTTTCACTTATCATGTCCCTCTGATTTTAGGGTTTGGTTATGGTTGGGGTTTAGGGTGGGTTTAGGTTTAATTTAGAAAAATGTTGTCCTTGTGTCCACACAATATGTTGCCCTGAGGACATCAACCACTTGGCAAAATCAGTTTGAGCTCAGAAGCACACACAAACACGTGCACACGAACACAAACCATATCTCCAATACCCACCTTTGTTTGATGCCTGAATGAATTTCTAAACAGACAGTGAGAGCATGCTCATCATTTGCATATTAAGATCTAGAGTTGTGATATAGCCAAAATGCATAGATAAAGAGCCAAAAGGGGTGGTCACCTAGACTTTCAGCATGCACATTTTTTTGTTTTGTTACTGCGAATATGGGTGTGCAGGGCCTAGTCCATCTTTGCTTTTCAGTAGAGAGAAAGGTCATGTCATGACATACCGGTTACCCATTTACGTGATATGAATTTGCAGGTCAGAGTTCCCCAGACTTATACTTGGAAATATCTTCGCACAAGCTTGCATTTCTTAAATTAAATGCTGCCTTTGGGAAAAGGTAATCATGTAGGCAATTCACTTTATATGAAAAAAAAAACTGCTTACGGCAGTATATTTGATCTACCTACTCAAATGATATAGGATTGATTTGAGTGATGAATAATCTGTTTATTTTGCTAAAAGAAATAAGGCAAACCTGAGGGTCATTTATTCATTCTGAAAAATTGCTAAAAGCTTGAAAGTATTTGAAAATAGATAAATAGAAATGTGTAAAGAAAAGGTTACCACTTCAGTTTACATTGCCAATGGAGGAGAAAAGTAATGCATTGAATAACTACATGTAGCCACTGAACAGAAACAGCACAGACCATAAGGTGAAAATTAAGGTATTTAAGGTGAAAATAATGCATGTCACTGTCAAAAGTGAAGGTTAGATGAGCAATTTGTTCGATGGTATGTATTGCAAATCCTGATAAAGTTACAGCCAACTGGCAAGTGCGTTTTATTTACTCGTATTTGGCACTAGGCAAGAGTTCGTTTTGGATCCTACTTGCTGCTAATTGTCAGCATGTTTGGCATGGCATATTTATTTTTAAGTAAGCTATATCTGAGGTATGCAAAGAAAAAAAGTTTCATAGGGAAAGTCATAGGAGTTCTGCAACGGGTGGGATTCTTTGACACCGTTTCTGTCGGCTAACAGTGACTGACACACACCATTATAAGCAATTCAATGAAATAAGGATCATCAAAGTTAAATTTTTATCATTGATTTCACATTGATTGACTCAATATTAAATGTTAAAGATAACAACAATATATTTTAACAAAATGTTCTTTGCATTATGTGAGATGATTTTATGTAGCCTGGTTTTATAGGGGCAGGTTGACATACAGTATACAGACAAAGAGGTTAAAATCCTTCATTATATATAAAAAATCAAGCCGATGGCATATTGTGTCAATGTCAACCATTTTGCTGGCTAGCATGGCCCAGTTAGCTGTACTACATCATCAAAAATCATATAAAAAAAATCAAAGTTATTCAAAGTGCAAAGATAAAATTTTTAAAGGATTAGTCAATTTTCTTAAAAAAATCCAGATAATTTACTCACCACCATGTCATCCAAAATGTTGATGTCTTTCTTTGTTAAGTCGAGAAGAAATTATGTTTATTGAGGAAAACTTTCCAGGATTTTCTCATTTTAATGGACTTTAATGGACCCCAACACTTAACAGTTTTAATGCAGTTTAAAATCGCAGTTTCAAAGGACTCTAAACGATCTCAAACGAGGCATTAGGGTCTTATCTAGTAAAACGATTGTCATTTTAGCAAGAAAAATAAAAAATATGCACTTTTAAACGAAAAATTATCTTCTTCCTCTGGCTGTGTGACACACCAGCGTGTGTTACATATATGAAACGCACATTTGTGGACCATTTTAAACAATAAACTGACACAAAGACATTAATTATTATCATTCGACATACAACAACATCAAAAGGGTCCTCTTTCTCCCCACTTGTAAACACTGGGGCGTAGTTTCGATACGCCGTCCTTGACCTCTTGACATGATGACATATTACGTGAGGTCACGCTGGCGCGTCACAGGACCGGAGGAAGTCAAGAAGTTGTTTAAAAGTGCATTTTTTTCCTTGCCAAAAATCGTTTCGCTAGATAAAACCCTTATACCTCGTTTGAGATCGCTTAGAGTCCTTTGAAACTGCAATTTTAAACTGCATTAAAACTTAAGTGTTGGGGTCCATTTAAATGAGAAAAATCCTGGAATGTTTTCCTCAAAAAACATAATTTCTTCTCGACTGAACAAAGAAAGACATCAACATTTTGGATGACATGGTGGTGAGTAAATTATCTGGATTTTTTAAGAAAATTGACTAATCCTTTAATTGCAAGCAACATCTGAGAACCGCAAATATAATATAATAGCAGTTTTGTCTCTTTTAAAATTGCTGCCTGTGTGGTAAAGTTTTGTAAACATAGAAAATCTCATCTTCATATGGGAACAACTTAAGGGTGAGTAAATTATGACTTGAATAACATTTTTAAAGGTAAATATTCCTTTAAGGCTGATAAGGGATTGAATCCCATATACTGCTGAACAAATGCTCCAAGCTCTCTAACACCCCAGAGCATTTTCGGATCTCGAATTCCACATCTTCTCCCTTTTCGCTAAATATCAAAAGAATATTAATATACTGAACTTCATTATGCAAACAGAAAATTCCAACATTCCTCTCAGAATTGCAGGAAGGAAAAACATGACACTCCATTAAAAGCAACACACAGAGACGTGAAATCTCAGGCGTGTCTCTTTCTTAGAAAAAGTGTGACAATGAAAATGAAGACTAGTAATTGTGCAAACACATAAAAACATATAATTGCATAAAAGCAGCAGTGGCGCAAAATGCTGCTTTGACATTTAAAGCGCGCAATCCTGTGTTAAATGCTGAAGAAAAATAAAAGCGCCTCAGATAAAGTAACATTTTTTTGTTATCCAAAGAACCATTCAGTTAAAGGTTCTTAAAATAACCCAAATACCACACAACCAAAAACGTTTATCTAAGGCATTGTATAGCACCTTGCAGAGAGGTTTACCATGGGTTTTGTCATTCATAACACCCCCTCACTTCCATATCTTTTCCCTGAAGATGACTACAATGGGCTTCTCTCAAGTACTCGGCTCTTGTAGCAGTGCTTACTCTCCTGAGGACTGTGAGAATGCCCTTTCCTTCATTATTTTATTCCCAGTACCCTGAAGCTGAAAGCAGGTGCCCATGTTCCTGCAGACATCTCTATACTGAATGTATTATTAGCACTTGACCACAGCAGGATAACAACGAGCTCATTCAGGCACTTATAATGATTAAAAGAAGTCGCATAAATCAGATCAATTAAATCACAGAGAAGCGCAGAATTGTACCTGGAAAGCAGATTAAAGAACATGTTGTCTTCTCATTGGTTTAGTTGTCTGGTGACCTCAAAAGACAGAGAAGTAATGGAGGGTATTGGCTGCCATTATTAGGACTTTTGTATACATAAAGTGTATGCAAAAGTGGCATGGGTATATTTGTAGAAATAGCTAAAAGTATACATTATATGGGTCAAAATTATAGTTTTTTAATGCCAAAAAAGTCATTAGGATTATTAAGTAAAGATCATGTTCCATTAAGTTATTTTGTAAATTGCCTAACGTAAATATATAAAAATATATTTATCAGTAATGTGTGTTGTTAAGAACTTCACTTGGACAACTTTTAATGATTTTCTTAATATTTAGATTTTTTGCACCCTCAAATTCCCAATAAATAGCTCTAGCTTATTTATTGAGCTTTGAGATGATGTATAAATCTCAATTTCATAAAATTGACCATTATAACTGGTTTTGTGATCCACGGTCACATATACACTCACCTAAAGGATTATTAGGAACACCATACTAATACTGTGTTTGACCCCCTTTCGCACCAAGGTGCTGAAAGCATTCTTTAGAAATGTTGGGCCATTTTGATAAGATAGCATCTTGCAGTTGATGGAGATTTATGGGATGCACATCCAGGGCACGAAGCTCCTGGTCCACCACATCCCAAAGATGCTCTATTGGGTTGAGATCTGGTGACTGTGTGGGTCATTTTAGTACAGTGAACTCATTGTCATGTTTAAGAAACCAATTTGAAATGATTCGAGCTTTGTGACATGGTGCATTATCCTGCTGGAAGTAGCCATCAGAGGATGGGTACATGGTGGTCATAAAGGGATGGACATAATCAGAAACAATGCTCAGGTAGGCCGTGGCATTTAAACAATTGGCACTAAGGGGGCCTAAATTGTACCAAGAAAACATCCGAAATTTCGTTTTTTGGTTGTGCATTCCAATTAATATCAATTCAACTGCAGTTGGTTTTGATTAAATACAGCAAAGTAGCACCATAAAACAAATTAATAACATGATACCATAATAATAAATGGATTTATCTCCTTTTGCAACGAAACTCTTCAAATATTCTTAATACTGAGCAAAGCATATCTGCATAAAGAATTACATTTATATGATTTGCATATTATTGAACAGATTATAAACATAATCAAAGGCAGAACCACCATGAGATCTGGTTTTGAGTTTTTAGCTGTAAATCTGGTCTCAGTTTTACTTAAACTGCCTTGAATCAAGATATACTGTTATGTGAACTCACACAAACCAGTAACAGAAATACACAACTCAAACACTGTCCTCTAGTGGACATCACAGACAAAACATCCTCACTTATGTGTGTGAACACGCTTAATAAACAACTCACAATAATGATTTAAGATACATATACCTATATCTTGCTTCTGAAACATGTCAGCTAATAGAGTATTATTTCCTCAGAGTTTCCCAGCATTCAATATAAACTGAACAAATGCATAACATGAACTCAAAGACTCCATTTCAGTTCTATTTCCAGTTATTTGTTCTGGAATAGAGAAAAACATGCGAACAGAGCTTTCTGATGCAAGAGAAATTATGACTCATAGTAGAAAGGTTATGCAGTTTTTAATAATGAGACTCAGAATACTGCAGAAAGCTGAATGCCAATACCTTTAGGTCAAAAATTAAAGGTGAAGCATCTTTTTTTCTAAAAGTTAAGCAACTTTTACGTCTAACTACAATTTTTCTGTTATTTCAGAAAGTTTCTGTAGAAATGTGATTGTTGAACTATAAAGCCTGACAAAATTTCCTAAGAAATGCACACTATTTTGGCCACTTGTTTGAATCGGGTTAAAACCTTAATTGGGTTTCTAAAGTCTTAAATGTGTTTGTTCTCATGGGTAGTCATAAGAACAAAACCTTGAATTAAAACAGTGATGCTGACAACGTTAACCTCTTCAGCTCTGCATCATATTTTGAATTTTTTACAGAATTAGGCATACCAGAATTTAAAAACGAGCCCTACTCACATACTTTGGAATAAATTGATACAAATGGTCTCATTTGACAGAAAACTCTCAGAATTTTAAAACATGGGTAAAATATTGCATATTTTGTATTTTATTTGTTTACAATACAGTGATAAACACTGACAAAAACTCAGATTTTTATTATTTTTTTAATTACGTTTTTATTTAAGAATCTGTAATTTAGGACATGTTTGGTCTATGTCGCTTTAGACAATCTCTTTTGATTCCACTAGGTGGCAATAAACAGGAGAAAAAATTATTTTGTTGATAGCATCTTCTAAGCTAAGCAATTTATTTAGCTTTAATCGAAAGGAGGCGTTAGACTCCCAGAAATATGATGCATACGTTTGCTTGTTTACATAAGTCATTTCAGTTTTCGTGATTCTTTTGAAAATTATTATTGGTTATGTCACTGTAATGCATAAGATCGGTGAAATAGATAGATAGACACAGTGACATTCCTGAGAGTGAGAGCTTTCATTTGATGTGTGATTTGTATATGTTTGGTGAGTTTGTGTGCTATAAATATGAAATATGGACATTATTTATAAGATTTTCGGAATTTAGACCTTATTATTTTCTTTTATGTAAAATTAAAGCAAATATCATGGGACTTGCAATAAAGCAGAGGTTCTACTCTTTCAAAAAATACCATATGACTAGTTTTGTGCTTTACAGTTTATAGATTTTTACAAAATAATTTTATGAACTCCCGCGGACCCACCGGTGGGTCCTAGGGCGTAGCCAGAGCTCAAGAGGTTAAATACACTCCAAATAGATTTATTATGATTTAGGAATAGTGACTTGACCTGCACTCTAAAAATGGCTTGGTTATTTTTGACCCATAATGGGTAAATATTGGGTAAAATTTCCCAAATGATGGGTTGTTTTTACCCATCTGCTGGGTTATTATACCCCAAGGTTGCAATAACTACACCCCAACATTGGGTCATTTTTAACCCAGAATGTGTTTTGTTCAATATTTCCCCATTATGGGTCAAAAATAACCCAGCCATTTTTAGACTGCATACATTCATACTGTGATAATATATTGTCAGGAGACAAGCATGTTGATAACAAACTTAGCAAGGCAACATTAATAAAGAGTTGTTAGTCGAACAATCGCACCACAGAGACCAAGGTCTGTATAAAACCCTTTCATTATCAAGGTTTACAATTATAAGACTCGGTACCTGATTCCCAAACCAGCACAGCAGACATTCAAAGCAAAACAGAGCAATATTAAACATGCCCCCAAATGGTCCCAAAACGCTAAAATAAAAACAAAATATCCTCCCTAAAGACAGAATTACTGCAGGCACAAATGACTTCAGTGTCATATATATCAAATTATTCAAAATATACACAACAGTAGACATCACGTTAATCTCGATATGTGAAGACATTTATTTTAATTGCCAATCTGCGAAGAATTGCAACCGACAGTTAATTAAAGCGCCTGACATAGAGACATAACTTATAGAGTTTTACAACATTTTTAACCTCATAGACCCCAAAAAATCCCATCAATAGCACCACAGTAGCCTTTAATAGAAATAGATTGCCGCAGTGATGACATACTGTATTTTTGTAGGCCAACACGAAAGTTAGCGGGATACTGGACCCCTCGCAAAAAAGCCCATTCATTTTTCCCATAGACTTTTGAATGATTGGAAAAAATAAGTTTTATGTTTAGTAAAAGTTTAAAGGGATACTCCACTATTTTGAAAATAGGCTTATTTTCCAGCTCCCCTGGAGTTAAACAATTGAGTTTTACCGTTTTGAAATTCATTCGGCCGATCACTGGGTCTGGCGGTACCACTTTTAGCTTAGCTTAGCATACTCTGTTATTCATTGAATCTGATTAGCATCGCGCTCAAAAATGACCAAGGAGTTTCGATATTTGAGTTTTTTGTAGTTACATTGTGTACTAAGACCGACAGAAAATTAAAAGTTGCATACAGCAGTCTAAATGCACTTACTAGAAATTAATAGCTATGTTTTATTTCCTTTTTAAGACACGTAAAAGCTTTAAAGATTCACAACTGTTTTATATCGTAAAATAAAACTTGAAATTACTTTGGGGTTGGCTTAACCCAAGTTCTTATTTAAAACGTTTACCAAAACCCCACTCAAAACAAACACTGACTTTGGGACGATGGAACCGGACGTGCTTAAATGCAAACTCCCTTAAGGGTTTTACCTACAAAAATATGTTTTTCCTGTGGCACTCTATTAAACCAGACTTGCAATTAAATTAAACTGTATTATACTAAATATCATACATCATCGTTACTATTATACATATCTATACAATGGGACAATTTACACTACTATGCATGTCATCTTTTAACCTTATTAGGCTCTATGCCCAGCTGCAGTACTTCCTGAACTTCAGCCAGCTCCTTGTTTCCTGTCTGCCATTATTGGACAAACTGATTAATCCAGGTGTGTCTGATTATTGTTGTTGGGACTACTGAGGTCAGGCACACCTGGATTAATCAGTTTGTTTGTGACTACTGAGGTCAGGCACACCTGGATTAATCAGTTTGTCCAATAATGTCAGACAGGAAACAAGGAGCTGGCTGAAGTTCAGGAAGTAGTGCAGCTGGGCATAAAGCCTGTTCATAATCTCTATTCATTTATATTAATTATAATAAGTCACTTTAATCTATTTTGCTTTATAGACTTAATAGCAAAAGTTTCTTAATCTATTTTTGCTTAAAAACCAAATGCTACTAATTTTTATTTGGGAATAAATGATTTACAACACACATGGACACACCACAGAGCAAACAATTTGTGTTTGCCCCTGAAGGCATCTACAGCTGGCGAAGAAACATTACCTAACAGAGGTTAAAGAGGGGACAAACTGGACGTTTTAAAAAGCAGTCCACCCTTGTGTATAACTGCCAGATGAGGTGCTATTTATATGGATGAGTCATTGATAGCCTGGTAACATTGAGTATAATGGTGATGGTCTCGACACTTTAAGTGATGTATAATAATAGTACAAATAACAAAGCTATATCTGTTTTTACTGGTACCACCAAAATCATTTGCTTAATATGACAAACCTATAAATGTCCAGTCAGATGAATCTTAAAAAAGAAATGTCCAGAGTAGAATGATTTGAATTAATAAGGTAATAGTTGTTTGCATTTTAAAAAATTTAACGCAACGTGTAGAAATGAAAAAATTAACTCACATTAGTGTATTGCAATAAATAAATACATAAAATTATACTTTTTTTTTGTTCGACATGCTGGAATAAGTTACATCACTTCTTGCAACCCTACATAAGTGTCATGCAAATCATTTTGTCCAAATAAAATTGTTTAATAATAAGCTCTGCATAAATTATATTACATTTTAATTATGGTATAGGAAATGTCCTTACTGCAAAACATCTTATCAGTGTTACTAGACTTTAATGTCTAACTATAATGTCTTTACACAATGACCTTTTGTTTTGAATTACGGTAATGTTGATCACACATGCGCAATTCAGTTTAACCGTAATGTGGCACTCGAGCGACCTATTGAAACATTTAACAAGTAACACTTTTCTTTTTATTCTACTCTGGAAACTAAAACATTCATAGACACGCTAGCATTTGCAACCGTCATAACCAAGTAGTGATTTAACACAGTATATTTAATACTTCACACTATACAACAGAAGTATAAATACCAAAGACTTGGTATTATAAATACAGTATGCACAAATCCCTGTCAATAGCATCTTCCTATAAAAAGCATTAGTAGTAAAATAATGTTTGACATGTAACAGAAATGTCGAAAATAGGGGAAAGAATAAAAACAAAATGTTGGGGATCAAGAAATACAGAATAAAGCGAGAGAAAGAGCGAGCGTACAGTGTTACAGTGTGAGAAATATTCAGTCCAGTGGCACCTCTCTCAGATTTGCCGGGTCAGCTGTAGCCTGCTTGGACTCTTTCATCTTATCTAGGCCAAACAGAAGGTCCAGTTGAGTCACGGGCCTCAGCTGTGTGCATTCCATGCGCCTGAGGAAAGACCAGAGGACGCCAGGGAGTAAATCAGGGTTTCACAAAGTTTAAGTGAAGGATATTCGCATACACTCACTCTTATACTATTACACTGAACAGTGCCGCAGTAAAAGATATTTTAGTTGGGGGGGTTGTGATGGGTCAGCTTATGAATATTAATTCGATGGTGCAGATGTTGCAAGGTAAAACTCTGAGACTATTCGGTAAATGAATTTCAAGAGCAGAAATTCTTCAATTGTATGGCTTTGGAGTCTCTTTTGCAGCAATTTTTGTGTGAGCATATCAGTGAACACCCCTGACCACTTGGTGAGTTTCACGTCTTTGTAAACGAAAGTTTAATGCATTTTAGGAAGGATTGTTCCAGTGCACCTATGCAGCCATTGTAAGGGTGGGGTAATGACACCGAAAATTCTCGGGCCAGCAGCATATGTCCAAATTTCAGTCAAAACCATTTTATTTCATCATAAAGAATCTGAAAACAGGGCTTTAAGTGTAAAATACCAAACTAGTCCTTTAAGTGAATGTGGTTAAAACAAGCAAAAATATCTGCCAATGGGGTTAGAAGTGTTTAAGAAAAAAGTTAACTTATTTCCAGATTTTTTTTCACCCCATTGGTAGATTTTTTATTTTAACCCCATTTTTGCTTGTTTTAACCACAATTTCACTTAAATTGTATCTTTTTTAGGACTGCCTAATGATTACACTGCAAAAAATTATTTTCAAGAAAAATTTTCTTAGTATTTTTGTCTTGTTTTCAGTAAAAATATCAAAAAATTCTTAAATTAAGATGCTTTTTCTTGATGAGCAAAACAAAATAATTCTAGTTTTTACACCAAAAATATCAAATTTAAGTGATTTTGTGCATAAAACAAACAAAAAAATCTGCCAATGGGGTAAGGACATTTTTCTTGAATTTAGTGTTTAAGAAAAATTTTTGCTTACCCCATTGGCAGATTTTTAGACTTATTTTCTTGGGTCGTTTTGCTCATCAAGAAAAAGCATCTTAATTTAAGAATTTTTAGATATTTTTACTGAAAACAAGACAAAAATACTAAGAACATTTTTCTTGAAAATAATTTTTTGCAGTGTAGTCACGACTATTTGTTTGCAGAATAAAAGTTTTTGTTTACATAATAATTATACACAGTACATCAAGAAAAATGTTCTTAGTATTTTTGTCTTGTTTTCAGTAAAAATATCAAAAAATTCTTAAATTAAGATGCTTTTTCTTGATGAGCAAAACAAAATAATTCTAGTTTTTACACCAAAAATATCAAATTTAAGTGATTTTGTGCATAAAACAAACAAAAAACATCTGCCAATGGGGTAAGCACATTTTTTTTTATTTAGTGTTTAAAGGACAAGTTCGGTATTTTAGACTTAAAGCCCTGTTTTCAGATTGTTTATGGTGAAATAGAATGGTTTTGACTGAAATTTTGACATTTTCGGCTGCTCTGAGAATTTTCCCGTGTTTGTGTTTCAGCTCAGACCTCTATAATGGATTTAATGGTGCACTGGAACAATCCTTCCTAAAATGCATTAAACTTTCGTTTACAAAGACGTGAAACTCACCGAGTGGTCAGGGGTGTTCACTGGTATGCTCACACAAAAATCGCTCCAAAAGACGCATTCCAACAGGTTTTATCGTAGTTTTTACCAGCCCCATGGACTTGTATTAGATGTCCTGTGAGGTACGGTATTACTCCGCGCCGGGAACTTTGTTTCTATTCTTGCAATAGGCAAAGGCGGATTAGCGCCACCACCTGGGCTGGAGTGTTTATTATTCAAGCTCTAAGCGGAAGAATGTACGGGTGTGAGGCGTTTGGAAAAATAGGTCCACAAGTTAACAACGAATGCTAAAACAGCTGTTGGAAAGCATCTTTTGCAGCGATTTTTGTGTGAGCATATCAGTGAACACCCCTGACCACTCGGTGAGTTTCACGTCTTTGTAAACAAAAGTTTCATGCATTTTAGGAAGGATTGTTCCAGTGCACCATTAAACCCATTGCAGAGGTCTGAGCTGAAACACAAACACGCGAAAATTCTCAGGGCAGCCGAAAATGTCGAAATTTCAGTCAAAACCATTCTATTTCACCATAAACAATCTGAAAACAGGGCTTTAAGTCTAAAATACCGAACTTGTCCTTTAAGAAAAATTTTCAAGATTTTTTTGCTTACACCATTGACAGATTTTTAGACTTATTTTCTTGGGTCGTTTTGCTCATCAAGAAAAAGCATCTTAATTTAAGAATTTTTAGATATTTTTACTGAAAACAAGACAAAAATACTAAGAACATTTTTTCTTGAAAATAAATTTTTGCAGTGTAGTCACGACTATTTGTTTGCAGAATAAAAGTTTTTGTTTACATAATTATTATACACAGTACATCAACAAATATTATGTATACATAAATACAAACACGTGTATGTATATTTTTAGGAAAAAATATATTGATATAATAAATATTTATATTTATATATTATATAAATTATATGTAAATATACAAATGTTTTTACACATGCAAATACTTCTTAAATGTATACATGCATGTGTGCATTTATACATAATTATTATACACATTACACACACTTTTAATTTGTAAACCAAAACTTTTATTCTGCAAACGATTCGTGGTGACTAATCGATAGCAGCTCTATAGACGTTTTCAACGGGCGCATCGTGATACACGTCTGGATCCGAACTTTACTTCCGGTTTCGTTTTTTTAATGGTCTGACTAGTTGCTAAACTGATCTCTTGAACGAATGCCTCGTCAAAACTAACAAATGTTTTGGTTTCCTAGGTAATCTATGTGTTGTGTTTTGCTTGTTATATAAATAAACTACGTTTAAAGTACTTTGCTGTTATTTATTATTAGCGGAGTTTACCGGAAGTTACGTGCGGACCGTGACAGCCGCTTGTTTATGTTGTTACTGCTGAAACCGTCTATATCTTTTGTCTAAAAACTAGAATTATTTTTCTAGGTCATTTTGCTCAAAAATACAAAGAAAGTCATTTTTTGCAGTGGGATACTTTAAAAATACATACTGGTACATCAAAGGTACAGATATACACTGCAAAAAAAATGACTTTCTTATTTAGTATTTTTGTCTTGTTTTCAGTACAATATCTAAAAATTCTTAAATCAAGATGTTTTTTTTCTTGATGAGCAAAATGACCTAAGAAAATAAGTCTAGTTTTTAGACAAAATGTATCAAATTTAAGTGAATTTGCGGATAAAACAAGCAAAAAAATCTGCCAATGGGGTAAGAACTTTTTCTTGAATTAAGTGTTGAAAAAAAGTTTAAGATTTTTTTGCTTACCCCATTGGCAGATTTTTTTGCTTGTTTAATCCACAAATTCACTTAAATGTGATATTTTTTGTCTGAAAACTAGACTTATTTTCTTAGGTTATTTTGCTCAAGTCAATGCATCTTGACTTGAGAATTTTTAGATATTTGTGCTTAAAACAAGACAAAAATACTAACTAAGAAAGTCATTTGTTGCAGTGTATGTACCAAAATGATAACTTTTGTACCTTTTTAGAGATTGCAGGGAAACTATCAAAATATCTTGATGTGCAACACTGTAGATGGACGCGACAGGTTAAAGCAATGATTTGTAATGCGTATTAACATAATTTGCGCTCTTGCTGTCATGCCTGATTAGGACAGCGATGAGAGATGCACATCAAACACACACACGACACATGTAACACATACTCTTCCTCTTCATCCAGCTGAAACTTCTGTACGATCTGCTTCATCTGCTGTTTGCGGACGTAATCCCTGACGCGGTACATGGCGGCGTCCCTGCACAGCTCTTTCAGATCGCTACCAGAGTAACCGTCCGTTTGTCCTGCTATTTCCTTCAGGTTGATTGCATTACTGAGCTGTAAAAAAGACAAAAACATACATTTGATAGAATTATATGCATTTGTTTATAGTCTGTGTAAAGTTAATTCAAATAATTGTTTATAAACAAATGATAAATGTTTGGGAATGTATTGCTGAAACACATTACAAAGACAATGTAGTTCTAAATTGTAGTTTAGATCGTATTCTCCATTTCTGAGTTTATGATTTTTTTGGGCGGGCCTAAAATTATGTCTGAATGATGCACTGAAGCCACCGAGCATGGTCCAAAAACAATCGCAAGCATCCTTTTAGGTTGTGTGTTTGAAAGTTGAAAGATGGCAGCTTTCCAGTGAGTGGGCGTGGTTTCAGCATCAACAGCGGACATGCCCACAGCATTTGAGAGCAGAAAATCCTGCTTATTTAACTTGGTGTTTTTGTATCATACAAATTTGACTGGGTGGTTAATAACACTTTAATCTGTTGTGTGACAAGCTGAGAACACATATAATATCAGACTGTAAGGATGACATATTACGGTACATTCACACAGGACAGAAGCGTTAACGCTTGATGGAAGGCTTGTCTGAAACGTGGCAAAACATGCTCCGGTCTTCCATAAAGGTAATTGCCTGGCTCTGCCTAGGTTATTTCCATAAGGTGATCTGATTGGCTGACGCACACGTTGCCGCTTGAAAAGTTGAGAAATGTTCAACTTCTGCCGCAAGCAACAATAGTGACGCGGCGCTGACGGATCAACAATTCAGCAACGCATGACGTCACCCATTAAAAGTGAATGGGAATCGTTTACGCTTACACCCCGTGTGAATGTACCGTTATTGATGCACCACAAGTGCCGGCAAATGAAACTGCAATTTGTTTAAGCTTGGCATCACAGGCTCAACCAACAACTGAGCGTCATGACTTACCTTTTCACCTGACAAAATCAGTTTAAGGATTTCTTCTCTTTGAGCTGCATTCTGAAAATGTAAAATACTTTGATTAAAGGGGACAGAGAATAAAAAAACATTTTTACCTTGTCTTTATTGAATAATGGTGAATAAAAAAAAGTGCTAGACATGCTAAACATCTCAGTCTCATAGAAATTCCTCTTTTAGAAATGTCAGCCAGAAAACGGCCCAATCTGAAAAACTGATGCTTATGACATCACAGGCATCTAACTGCCCCTTCACTTTAAAATAATTGGCTACATTTTTTGAGTGGCAGCAAAGTCAGCCAGTCAGTAATGAGATTGCAAGTTAAGCCAGTAGGGGGAGCCAAATAGGTGCAAAACCACTTGTTTAATATCCCCCACCCTAATAGAGCTATCTGAGAGAGGTTTTTAGGAAGCTGCTAAGGCATTACAGACCCAAACAAAAAAAATTTTTGTCTACATGTCACATCACGGAACAAGGATAAATACCCCGTTCAATCATTCGATGTCACCTTTAAGATAAACAATCCAGTTAAACAAAGAGTGTTAAGTATGTGTAGTTAGCATAGTAAAGTATCATGACAACCAATTTTACGAGTCCTCACTAAATATAAAAGATCTAGGGCCAGATTTACTAATAAACCAATAAACCATCTTTTTGGTGTTAAATAACGACGAGTCAGGATTTACTAAAGACGCACAGTGGATAATTAGCGCTGAAAAGGTGTTGTCTAGTTATTTTCGCGACATTATTTAACACAGAAAAAAGCATGCCTTAAATTATTTTGCACTTGAAATGGCTGCAATTGTTGCTAAAAAGGGATTTTTTTAAGGGACACTCCACTTTTTTAAGAAATATGCTCATTTTCCAGCTCCCCTAGAGTTAAACATTTGATTCTTACCGTTTTGGAATCCATTCAGCTGATCTCCTTGTCTGGGGCTACCACTTTTAGCATAGCTTAGCATAATCCATAGAATCTGATTAGACTATTAGCATTGCACCTAAAAAAAATAAAGAAAGAATTTCAAAATGTTACCTATTTAAAACTGGACTCTTTTGTAGTTACATTTTGTACTAAGACCACCGGAAAATTAAAAGTTGCGATTTTCTAGGCATATATGGCTAGGAACTATACCGTCAAACTGGCGACTTTGTTGCCGTAACATGGCTGCAGCAGGCGTAGTGATATTACGCAGCAGCCGAAAATAGTCCTCTGCTATTGAAAGTTACTAAGGGGACTATTTTCGGCTGCTGCGTAATATCATTCAATACAGAAGAGTCAAGTTTTAAATAGGAAACATGTCGAAACTCTTTGGTTATTTTTTAGGCGCAATGCTTATGGTCTAATCAGATTCAACAGATTGTGCTAAGCTATGCTTAAAGTCCCAGAGATCAGCTGAATGGATTAGAATAGTAAGAATCAAATGTTTAACTAGGAGAGCTGGAAAATGAGCATATTTTTTAAAAAAGTGGAGTGTCCCTTTAACACGTAACAGTTTATTTGAAATGCAAGAGGAACATATTATTCAAAAATATTGTGTGACAAGCCATGTCATTTTTTGTTTGCTATACTGTAGGAAATAAATAGAAGTCACTAGGATAAGTCACAGAATAGTCTTGTAACCTTTTATTTGTTGTCCTCCTGTTCTTTTCATTGTACTTCTTTAGCTGGGATTTCACATCCCAAATTTTCAGCTCAGATGCCCGTGGTGCTAAACTCAAGCACATTTAGGCATTAGTAGATCACCCGCAGCTCTGCTTATCTGAACTAATGTGCGCTGCTCTTAGTAAATTGCGTTGGTCATTATGAAAATCAGATGTTGGGCCTGTGTTATTTAATTTGGCGTTTTTAGTAAATAACCCGCAGATATTACCACTCCCATCAATGCTTTTTTGGAATTGCCCCATTTAAGTAAATCTTGCCCCTATGACTAAATCTAATGACATGCACATGTTTCTGCAAGGATTAGGTTTAGGGGATAGTGAGATGTGTTTGGAAGACTTACAGGGAGTCCTACATGAAAGGAGGTTGGCATTCTGCGTAGTATTGCTGGATCCACATCCTGGGGTCTGTTGGTAGCCCCCATCACCATTACCTGAAAATTAACATCATACCTCGACTATAAAGATTTGTATACTTTAGTACACTATTATTAGCCTACTACTACTAAAAACCATTTATATAAACACATTCAATATTTTAATTACTTCATTCCCACCATGTAATACTCATTTTAAGCTGTGAAGGCTGCCATTGTGTTTCACACATAGTGCATTCTGGGTTGATGACGTGTAACGGTTGTCGCAAAATATTACTTGTTTACTATAGCTTTTCATATGAAAATGTTTTACTCCCCACAACCACCTTCTTACCTTCCAGATCGCCTGTATTTTCATCTTTCGTTTGTATGTTTTCAATATTGTTAGGCCTTTTACTTTATCGACTTATCGCTTGATTAATGAACATCAACTTTGTTTTTTGAATAGGCGATATATTGTCTTAAAGGGGACATTTCAAAAAACTTTTTTAAAATGTCAAATAAATCTTTGGTGTCCCCAGAGTACATATTTAAAGTTTTAGCGCAAAATACCCCATAATTTATTATAGCATGTTAAAAAATTGCCACTTTGTAGGTGCTAGCAAAAATGTGGCATTTGGGTGTGTCCTTTTAAATGCAAATGAGCTGATCTCTGCACTGAATAACAGTGCTGTGGTCAAAGAGTATAGAAGCCCAAGAGGCGAAACTCTGTTGTGTTATGGGTAACAGTCTGTAGATGGCGCTGTGGAGCCACGGCCGCCATTATGGACTATAAGCTGCTGAAATCGTTAGCGTGCCTCACAACTGTTCCACACTCTTCCATTCTATGTCAGTGCCTTTTCTCTCACAAAAAGAAAAAAATACAACAAAACTTCTCATACCAAATGATCACACAATAGATGGTGGTGTCAGATTAATTACTGAGATCTTATGGCTCCATTTTAGTACTGTTTATGTGTGCACTTGCTAGATTGCACATCTTTTTTGTACCTTTCCGCCTGTAATAGGACATTCACAGATTGTTTTTGTTCTTGCCATTGAAACATTCACTGTGTGCACTTTCACTGAAGATGTTGAAAAAACTTGTTAATATTTTTGTGATATTCTATGTAAAAGATTAACTCTTAAGAAATGTTCATTTATAATTGTATTTATTTATTTTTCCAAATCATATATATGGTGATGTTCACTCATTTCACTATCAACATTTGAATAAATATCTTATTACTGTGTGTCTGCCTATATATTATTTCATGAATTTCTGTTATTCATATAACAAGGAAAATGCATAATAGAACATAAATATTGATAGATTAAAGGTTTGCAGTAATTTTATAATTGTATCTTTGCAAACCGTAAGTGGTAGGATAATGAAGCCGATTCGGTGGGGGACATACCCTTACGAAAAAGTATTATAGGAATCTTATAGTATTTTGGGACAAAATAGTATAGTAATCTTATAGGAATACTATAGTAATTTGGGACATACTATAGAAGTACTATAAGACTACTATAGAAATACTAAAGCAGCTTTAAAATATTATAGAGGTATTAGAACATCACAGGAGTATGTAATGTTCTGTAATACCTCTATAATATCCAGAGCCGCTATAGTATTTCTATAGTAGTCTTATCATACTTTTAAAGTAATATTTTGTCCCAAAATACTATTTTCCTAAGGATAATTAGGCCATGCATAACCACGTTGTTTTCGTATTTAGATATGACGACCAGAAAAAAAAATAAGTTATGCCAAGATTTTGTTATGTTAAGTTGGTTCAGTGCCATTGACTCTCATTATTTTTCGGCGTTTTCCTTCAGTTTTCAGGCCATAATGGCGGCCGTGCCGTCACGTCATGGGGGCAACTGTTGCTATGGAGCGTTCTATTGAGTTTCGCCTCTTGGGCTTCTATACTCTTTGGTGTGGTTGCATAGTGCAGATTAAGGGGCGGTATTATCCCCTTCTGACATCACAATTAGAGCCAAATTTCAATGAACTATTTTTTTCACATGCTTGCAGAGAATGGTTTCCAAAACTAAGTTACTGGGTTAATCTTTTTTCCATTTTCTAGATAATTCCCCTTTAAAATGTAAATAATTATCGTCATTATTTCTGGGGCAATTAACCGACTTATGAAAAGTAGCTATCATGACAGGCCTAAGTACTGTTTATCATTTATGTTACTCTCTGGTTCATATTGACGTTGATGCTCTTGTATTTTTAATGGCATGCATTGGGTACCCTTTAAAGAAAACATGTATCTTAAAGTATGCTTGTGGTTACCTGGCTGCTGGTTTCTGTCTCTAATCCATCCCACAGACTCATGAACTGGGCCTTCATCATAGCAGTGGCCTCATGATCCAAACTGGAACGATTCCTCAAAAACGAATCTGATTACATACAAACCATATAATCAGTTTGTATAAGAAAAAATAAAAACAAAATATGTTTTCTTGTACCTTTGAGACTAATTAGTTAAATTATCACAACTATTTAGCACCTTTCTTGAGTTGTTTTCACAGTCTACTGTTTTTGTGAGTGTGTTTTTTTTTAAGGAAACATAAATAATTACAAAGTACACTACAATTTAGGCTCGCTAATAATGAGCTGTTTCACAGTCGTACGATGCGCTGCAGTGCATTATTATTCAAATGTCAACAGCATTGACAACACGTTGTTGAGAAAACCCTGCCATCATTATGCAAAAATGTGTACTGCATTTTAAATAACAACTCAGCAGCATGCATATAAAATACCTGCAAATACACAATGATTATAGATGGGTTTATCATAGTGCATCAACTGCACGATTTATACAGCATCTGCCTGGCATCAAGTAATTATGAGTGTATTGAATGAATTTGAAGAGCTGATTCACTGGTTACCCATTTCATCGATGAAAATGATACAGGGCTGAATCTTGACAGCCAATGAAAACACAGCTGCAGTCAGCTTTTGCGATTCGCCGTACCACTTGTCAGTCAAAGTGGATGCCTGGAGATTAATAAAGCGGCATCCAGATGCTTTTGCCGTTGCCTTGGCGATTAAAGTCTTTCCACATCCCGGTGGTCCATACAACAGTACACCTGGGAATGAGAAGCAAAAACGTAAATCCTGCAGATATGGTGTGCGCACATAATTGCTATTCCTCAGAAAATCTGACATTTAATTTCAGACTAGGGATGCACCGATACCGATACTGGTATCGGGTATCGGCCTCGATACCACATTTTCTAAAGTACTCGTACTCGTTAAAAGTCCCCCGATACCAGGGATCGATACCACGGTCTGAGAAATGTCTATGTTTGAGTGGCGTGTAAGGGGTTAATGCCTCTTGTGCTGTCCAAAGAGGCAGAGTTTACAACAAACTGGAAAACTAGTCCCTTGTTTTTTTGTTAAATTATATGACTGAAGCTGTTACCTGTAAATTTAAATCATGTTTTTTATTAAGTACTCGGTCTCGGCAAGTACTGAAATGCAAGTACTCGTACTCGTATTCCAAAAAAGTGGTATCGGTGCATCCCTATTTCAGACTGATGAGATCTGGAAGACTTTAATAACAATAAAATATATACATAAAAATGGATTTGAAACTAAATGAATGATGAAGGCATGAGTAAACTATCTGTAAGACACATTTGAAAATAGTTCAAATAATGTACAATTTAAGTGTCACCAGTTAAAGAAACTATAATCTTAATCTAACTTAATCAAAACTAGCAAACAAACGGCTAGTTAAAGATCTAAATGACTCAAGCACATGATAAATATTGTATACATCTAAAAGCATTAGCCGGTTTTAGGCCTTCCCATTTTTTGTGCTATACCTTTAGGAGGTTGAAAGAGTTTGGAGCCACGAAAAAGATAGGATTTCTGGAAAGGTAAGATGACTGTGTCTTGCAGATCTGTGATGACTTCATCTAAACCAGCAACATCTCTCCAGGTCACCTTTAAGGGAAGATGACATTCTACCATATAGTACATCAGTACATACAGTACCATTTTATCCTATGCACACGCATTGTCATGGTTACATGCCTGGCCCAAAGTTAACTTTTGGTCTGTGTTTGTTAAACAGTCTGGTTAGAGGCTAAATTGACAAATATCTTGTGGAAAATATGAGATGAGGGGAGACGGCCAGGCAAGAGTTCAAGGATCTGTAGCTAACATTGTATACATCAACGTTTCACACAGTAACGTTAGCTTAGTGTAATGGTTGATATGCTTTAGCTATGATATGAAATAAGGTAATTTACTTGTCAATTAATTTCCACTTTTATCAGAAATAATCTACTCTAGAAGGACTGAGGTTAGGTTTGGGCCATAAAAGCAGTTTGTTTATGTTGTGCCACTTTATTCTTAACCAACAAAAATTATGTTGCAAATCAGTTTGAATAATAATGAATTTATTAATAATGTTTTAATGTGTATTACTTACCTTAATGCTGCGAGGATCTATGAGATGAGTGGCGATGTTCATTTCATACTCCGTCAGACTCACACCCTCATCTACGCCAATCTGCTTCATCAACCGCTCAGCCTGGAGAAAGCAAGGGGACACAAAAAAAGTATCTTCTCATAATTTTGTCTCGCTATTGATCTGTTGTTTTATCCTCTTTTGTAAGTCGCTTTGAATAAAAGCGTCTGCTTAATGCCTGGATGGGTTCCTGTAGCTTAACAGGTAGAGCATTGTGTGGGAGTGCAAAAGGTGAGTGGTTTAATCCCAGCAAACAAACATAACTAATCAAATGTGTAGTTTAAGTCACAATGGATAAAAGCATCTGCCAAATGCAAATATTAATAAACATGCACTCAAGTTTTAAATTGAAATATTACAATATTATTATATATGTACACAACACAGTAAAACATTACTAAATGTAAAAACTAATATATAGACAAACAAATGTTTTTTTTTAAGCATTATCTGTTATTAGTTATTATTAAGTGTTACTCATATAATTTTTTTTTTTTAAATCTAAGGCTAGACAACATGTTATATTGATTCACACTATACAACTTTTCCGTCTTTGTAGGTATAAATAATTTATCTAATCTGTCAAATACCTAAAACTCTCAAGAGTATTTGCATGGTGGAAACTAGCAAGTAACAGAGCTACTTTACTTTCAGTTTCGCAATCTGCATCTTATATAAGAGATAACCTATAAATTAAATAAAGTATGCATAAGTTCAAATTACATTTTACCCATACATGACCCAGTCTGTGAAAACCCGTCAAAAGTAATTGTTTTGTGATTTACTGTTTTCTACATAAAATCATCCTACATAATGTAAAGGACATTTTGTGAAAATATAATTTTAATATTGGCTTTGTAAGGTCATGTAAAAAAAATAAAAAAAATTACACTTTGGCTTGAACAGGGTCACTCACATTATCGCAATAAGCACATGGTCAGTTAGTAGTTAAGAGTTCATTTTTTACCCTTTTCTTGGCTTGTGATTTTTGTTTCTGTGTTGGGTCCATAGCTTCCACCACCCATTTGATGCTGTAATATGTGGCAGCTCCAAAGATAGTCAGTCTCACCAGCATCCCCACCACCTCATTCCGAGTGAGAGGTCGGAGGAGGGCGTCCCTTGGGATGTCACTCAACATTTTCACTGCCCCCTGGTGTCACCTCCCATTGGATGACAGGGAAAATGTGGGTGAATCAATCTAAAATAGAGCAGTGACAAATAATCATCTGGTTAGCTTACTGACATTGACCTCTAAATTTGATCCTGAATTTAGGTACGCATTTTCGTTGAGAAGATGGATTTAAAATTTATAACAAATCTGGTCATATTTAAGGACATTTTAAAATATAACAGAATTTTGCTATAAAGTAATCCAGTACTAAAATACAAGTCGGGTTTAGAATATAATTTAAAATAAACCAGAACAATAAAACAGAACATCTAGTTGCTAAAAGGTAACCCACCATGATAATAACAATATTGTCATTTTCAAAATTATAATCTATTTGTACTGTAACTAATGTATTAATGGCTGAGGTAACGTACATCTCTACACGTTAACATAAGCGACTGCGGACTTCTGCTTCTGAGAAGACAATAAAATAAATCTTATTTGAGTACAAAACATAAACTTACAAACCATGTAAACGTTGATATTTTACAGAATCTTTAAATTAAACTTGCATTTCACAGGATCGGCTTGTTCCACCGTTCCACACGTACCGTCCGGAAACAATGACCAGAAACAGAGGTTCCTATGTCTGAACAACTGTTCCAGAGCCGCTGTTAGTGAACAAATTTGCGTTTTACATAAATGTCATAAAGCAGTCTTTCTTTCGTCTTAGTAAATGTAAAATCTTTTTACGCATTTATTTTGACCTTGATTAACTCAATTATTAAATTTATTAGAATGTAAAATAAGAATGTAAAATGTTTTTCACTCAGAATTCACATAAAGATTTTTATCAAAACTTCAATCCACTAAATAAAACACAGTAAAAAACTTTAAAAGTTGTACCACTTTTTTTGGTGACATCTGATGGAATCAAAATAGCAATTACATGAAATATCAATGTAAATTTAAAATAAGCATAATTAATTTATTTTTACTTAATAATCACGTAATAAAGGTTTTCAAAAATATCTTCATCCCACTAAATAAAACACCGTAAAATCCATCAAAAAAGATATTTTTTTATGTTTTGTTTTTAGTGACATCTGTAGGAATTAAAAAGCAATTCCACGTAATTTCTATGGCTGCAGTACTCCCTGCTGAAATTTACAAACCAATATTGTAATAAGTTCTTTCTTTTTAGTAAATTTAAAATCGTTTTACGCATTTATTTTGGCCTTGATTAACTCAATTATTAAATTTATTAGTATGTAAAATAAGAATGTAAAATGTTTTTCACTCAGAATTCACATAAAGATTTTCATCAAAACTTCAATCCACTAAATAAAACACAGTAAAAAAACCTTTAAAAGTTGTACCACTTTTTTGGTGACATCTGATGGAATCAAAATAGCAATTAAATGAAATATCAATGTAAATTTAAAATAAGCATAATTAAGGTTATTTTTTACTTAATAATCACGTAATAAAGGTTTTCAAAAATATCGTCATCCCACTAAATAAAACACCGTAAAATCCATCAAAAAATATGTTTTTTTATGTTTTGTTTTTAGTGACATCTGTAGGAATTAAAAAGCAATTCCACGTAATTTCTAGTACTCCCTCCTGAAATTTACAAACCAATATTGTAATAAGTTCTAGATTTTAGTTAAAATTGTTGAATAAAAAATAACTTGAATACGACTGTGCAAAGGTGCCATAATGTGCTTGTTACAGACAAATCTAACCTTTACAGATAATACATTTATATGCAGCAACAAACATCAAATTTCAAGAAGATTCAGGGTCTCTGCTGCACTAAACCTCTTTGCCATTGTGACTGAATGAATTGAAAACTTAACTTTAATGTTTTATCTGGAAGCATCATTAAATCTTGCTAAAATCTTAAAATCTTGGGACTTTGATCTCACTGAAGTGTGTGTTTATTTTTTTATTGCTCAGTTATTGGCTAATAATTTTTTTTTGTTTATGTATGTGTGAGTAGCTTTGTTATAGGCTCATTCAATTCCTAGTTTGTGAATGTTTGTGTGTGTGTTTGTGTGAATGTGGGTCACATTAATGATGCTGTAGGCTCACCCCTTATTGTGTATGTATCTGCATTGTGTTGGATTTTTTGATGGCTATTGAATAATAATAATAAATGTTCTGGATTATAGTCATTTCCTGTTCATTTTGGGTTTCCACAAATGGGCCTTAACAGGTTTTTTATTTTCACCAACTTAACAATGTTGAATAAAGTTTCCCATGTTTAAGTGCTATATTTGGGTCCCCAGTGCTTCCATCAACCTGGAAAATGTGAAAAAATACCAGTAACTTAGCTTTGGTAAACCATTCTCAGCAAGCATGTGAAAAAAATAGGTTATTGATTTTGGCTCCCCTAGTGATGTCAGAATGGGATAATACTGCCCCTTAATCTGCGCTTTCTAACCACGGCACTGCCATTTAGTGCAGAGATCAGCTCATTTGCATTTAAAAGGACACAACCAAAAATGGCACATTTTTGTTCACACCTACAAAGTGGCAAAATTAACATGCTATAATAAATTATCTATAGCTAAAACTTCACATAGGTACTCTGGGTACACTAAAGATTTATTTTACATCTTAAAAAGACTTGTGAAATGTTTGATATTTTATATAAAATTAGAGAAATATTTTATGGATCTTTATTTGACCTCAAAGCATAAAGGAATTTTGAAATGGTTTTATTGGTGAACAGATGATGGTTTGTAGTGTTATTTGTAATGAAAACCACATGCATTTGTATTGCTTTTTCAGCAGGGTGAGGTATGCTATATTTTGCCCATCTCTGCAGAAAAGAAAAATGTACACAGAGTGCAAACAGAGAGCTGATAAAGCATTTTATAAATGTAAAATGTTTAAAGCACAAGCACAGATGTTGTTTTGGAACACAGCGAGGGTTTATTACGGACCAACATCTGTTCATAAAAATTGTGTAGTGCAGTGCAATTTACCATACAATTTCAGTAAAGCACACTTTGCACATCTGCATACATTATTACCTTAAGACCTATGAATAAATTATGTGTGGTCTAACCAAATACAAATCCTCTTACAATATCACCATCATGAAAGGTAAAGATTAGGTTTGCTTAAAGCTTTATGCCCTCCATAGACTTTGGTGTACTTCGTCAATTTTAATCACGTGCTTGTTTACTACACTTCTTCTTATACCCCACATGATGGCAGTCCTGTGTCATTTTTCTTTCAAAGCCAGTATACATAGAGAAAGACTGAGCACTTGTGATAGTATCAGCCTTTATAAGCAAGAAGCATGAATGCATTAAATATACTGAAGGTTAATTAAACTAGAGAATGGCTGTTTGCTTGCATCAAGGAGTCATTATCTTGGAGACCAGGAACTGGTTTTGGCAGCAAGCCAGTGACTAAACTAAGAATTGCTGTGTTGAATTTGTTGCCATGGCACCTGCATCTTCTTGTGATGGATGTAAACTGGAATATGCATTCATTTAATTTCTTCAATCTTTGAATTAGCGGAGGAAACAATGTGCACTTTGATAACGCAACAAATGTTTATCTTGGATGGCACTTACACACCAGTGGCATTTTTTATTAAACTGTTTGGCTCATCGTTAGACATTCCTGCCAGTACTTTGTTGGCTGCTTTTCAGAGATATCATAATGAAAATGAGCTTTTTGCTTGAAGCAGGCATAAAATCTGTACCCAAGCTCAACAGAGAGAAATCTCATAGTTTCATTTAAATGTTGGCATAGTAGCCATTTTCCATGGCAGAATTTATGCAATCGACAGTTTTTATGACAGCTTTGAGGACATAGACATTATTGCACTCCTAAAGCTGACAACTTTTATTAGATTAGATTACAATACAGACAAAAAAATGTTGGGTTATTTTCAACCCAGTATTGGGTAAGAAAGAGTTAAATCTTGTTAGGATATAATTTAACCTATGCTGGGTTGTTTTAACCCATTATTGGGTCAAATAAAACATTTCCTGGCTAACTTAACCCAACAGCTGTGTTTGTCCCTTTCAAACCCAACACCAAATTGAAAATAACCCAGCATTTTTTTGTGTAACATTTAAGTCTTGTCTTTAAAAATAATAGACATGATATTGATTTCTCATTTTGCACTTACAGGCAACATCCAGATTTTTGTCCAATAAAATGCTTTCCGGAATAAAATTAGACTCCAAAAAAAGTTTGGGTTATTTTTAACCCAGCATTGGGTCAAAAATGGACTAGGCCAGCACCGTAGGTTGTAATTTAACCTACAGTATGCTGGGTTGTTGTAACATTGTTGGGTCGAAAATAAAATTTTTTTTAGCTTAATTTAACCCAACTGCTGGGTTTATCCCTTTTTGACCCAGTGCTGGGTTGAAAATAACCCCGGCATTTTTTAGAATGCTACTTCACCAAAATAACAAACATTTTATTTATTATTTTTTATTTATATTTTATTTAAGGCTGTCAAAAGATTAATCGTGATTAATCATATAAAAAAATCAAAAAGTTTGTGTTTACCTAATATATTTGTGTGTGTATTGTGTGCAATTATCATCTACACATAAATACACACATACATGTATGCATTTAAGAAAAATGTAGTTTATGTATATATTTTTTATTTATATTTATTACACGGCTCTCTGGAATGCTTGATTCCGATTGGTCAGTTGAGACTTTGCAGGTTCGTTCTTTTCAAATAATAACCGCTCCAAAGTAATAACACTTGTACTGTATGTTTAAAATCCCAACAAAGATTACTGTTTGGCGCCATCTTGTGACAAACACTGGACAACCACAATTAAGAATGGAAAATTTTGACATTAACTTTAACATGTGCGGAAAAAACAAAACATTTAAACAGTGGATAGAAGAACGAACAACGACAAGACACAGAGCTTACTGAGACTGAACGTGACAAAATAGAGCATGACAGCTACAAAGCCAACACCAAAAAAAATAATAATACAGAATGGGCATTAAAACTTCTCAAAGACTGGCTAAAACAGAAAAAAAATGGAGACAGACAAGTATGAAGCAGAGGATCTTAATAAGGTATAACAATCATTTTATGCATCTGTGCAAAGTTTCGCAGAAGGATAAAAATGTTAATTTAAAACAAATATGCCAATAAAATGTTTCAAATTCATTTTCATGTCCATTTTTTTTCTTATGTGGCAAGTAGCTGTGTAATAAGCGGGATAATGTAGAGGCAGCCTGTAGTTATCTCGAAATAAGCCCCTTCAGTGTGATACCTGATCACACTGTCGAGGCTTATTTCCCGATAACTACCGGCTGCCTCTACATTATCCCTTACATATAAAATATATTAAAATCTAAATAAATATGTATAAACATGTAAATGTTTCTTATATATATGTTGATATTTATATATATAATATATATAATAATTACACACAGTGTATACTATATATTATGCACAAACTTTTTATTTTGTATGCTATTAATCGGCATTAATCTTTTGACAGTCCTAATTTAATTTCTTTAATAATATTAATGTTTCATTGCAGTCTTGGCAAATCTGAGCTCAGTTTGTGACATTCAATTTATTGAGATATTTTTCTGTTTTATGGGTATGATTATAAAGCAAATGGTTTATTTTCACCTATTGCATTGATGTACACTAACCAGTTATCCTGCATCAGCATCATATCCTCTGGGAATTTCTTGATGTTAAAGGGTGGTTCAGACATACAGCAACAGCCACATTCCATAATAATGTGTCTGGCAGTGAAGAGCTCAGTGCTCTGTGTAGTACTACTAAAGTGCAACAAAGAGACCTGCTCAGCAACCTCTATCATCTTTAGGTCGACACTCTCCATTC
Organism: Paramisgurnus dabryanus; assembly: GCF_030506205.2. Lineage (NCBI taxonomy): Eukaryota > Metazoa > Chordata > Actinopteri > Cypriniformes > Cobitidae > Paramisgurnus > Paramisgurnus dabryanus. Next base: position 29,276,738 of record NC_133341.1, on the reverse strand, counting down.
CTCCGGGACTAAAAGTCTCTCTCTCTTTCCCCCGACTACAAGCCACCTCTGTATAGTACGTGACTTAAAAAGGATCAAGCAGTTCCTGAGGGAAATTTTTATGGTGATTGTTCCTGCCACCTCTCTCCCCACTGTTCACAAAATATGGTAGCAGGATACACTTCGGAGGAAAATTGATTCCCAGTGCTCCGGAAATCTAATCTTTTATTATGTTGGGAAATGAGGCCAACTCTTTTTGCTTTATTGCCAATGTAATTAAAAACCTAATCAAACTGCACTGCGAGAAATGTAGTGATGAAATACAGCTGTCTTCATTTTGATCCAAAGAGAAACAAATGAATGGCATATTTCTTCTGTCACAGATTCAAACTGAGGGCACCTGAATCAACCGATATAATCAATTGCAAAATATGCAATAATTCAATGCCAATTCATTTGAACCCATATTAAGCGTTTTAAGTGTCATTTGTTCAATTATGTCATATTTTTAATGCAAAGATGACATTGTTTGAGATGTCTTTGTTATGACAACTTGACATAAACCAATACATCATATTTTGTCATAAATCTGTCATAAACATGACATAGCAGAATAATTATCAAACTTAAGAAACTGCAAAGCTTTATGGGTTAACATTACATTAAACTGTCATTTAAATGTCATTAAGTGTTACTACTATGTCAAATAATTTTAAATACATTAATAAAAAGCAACAGACACTTCAAAAGATTATACTGTAAAGTAATTTATTTTATTGTAATTAACTGTTTTTCTAGCAATATGGACCCAACGGTGCATGGCTTAACCCATTATTGTAATGTTTTCATTTAATTTTAGGTGAATCCGTCTACAAATGCAATAAAATATAATTTTATCAATTTTAATTATTATTATTTTTATTATTATTGGATGATTGAACTTATTTCTTAAACACATGGAGGAAACTTAAAAAAAACATTATGAACTGAAGAATATTCATGACGCTGTTATAAAACCAAAAAGCTTGGCAGTTTCTTAAGTTTGATAATTATTCTGCTATATGTCATCTTTGCATTAAAATTTACATAATTGAAGGTGCCATGTCAGTCTTATGAACACCCCTTCAAGTAAAGTGTTACCGCAAAATGTTTTTCAATGCATCCTCTGTAATGATTTTGAATTTAGGCTGGGGGATGCTGAAAATGCTGACAGAGCAGTGTTTTTTATGCTCTGGTGGTTCTTTTATAGATTAGATGGGCATATCCTCCCGAACCTTCGATTCAGAACATGACTCATACTGTATACAACATTAAGCAGCTAAAATATTGTGACTAGGAACAATTATGAGAGACATTTTTAATACAAACAGAATAAATAAATAAGGCTGGTAAAGGCAACTGAGAAACCACAAATTGTGTGCAGCTTCAGTCTGACTCCTGCATTTCTATTGATAGTATAAATTAAAATTCTGGTTGTCAGTGACAGCGCTGTCCAGCACAAATCCATTCACATGATGCACTGAAAGCTGTTTCTTATGCTAGGTTTGAGCCATGCTATTCGTGAGAAATCTTTCTTGTTCTGTTGTGTTTTCTGGCTTGTTTTCGGTTTAAATAACAATGTTTTAAACAATTTGCAATATGCTAAGGAGCCCCTAAGGGGACAGGGAGCAAAAATGTAATAAAGTTTAGTTTCATGTGCGCACGCGAAACTAAACTTTGAAAAAAAGTTCTGCACATGCGAAAGTTTCACGTAAGCACATGTGTTGTAGTACTCAAGACTCGGACGCTGTCTTGGACTCGGTCTCGAGACCATATTTTAATGGTCTTGGTCTAGTCATTTTGACTCGGTCTCGACTCATACTCGAATACATTTGGAATCTGACTTATTCTCGAGTCCACACAAGTCCCTTTTAAAATATATATTACTGTTTCTTTAAACTGATGTGAAATTGACACGAAAAGTGATTGGTGATTTTTTGTCCGCATCAGACTGGCGGGATGTCAGACCTGAGGAGGTTTTTGCACTGCCATGACTTTTACCTAATGGCAGTGCAATAAAACGCACCCGGTGGTGGTGCTAAAACACAGAGTGGCACACATAATTTTCTCAGACCCAACTTTATGTGTACTCTGTCTTGACTCGTACTCAACCTTTTCTGGTCTTGGTCTTGACTCGGACTCAACCCTCTCTGGACTCGGTCTTGACTCGGACTCGAATGAGCAGGTCTAAATACAACACTGCATGAAACTAAACTTTAGATTTTTTTTACTCCAATGTCACCTTAGGGGCTCGGTAATATGCTGATATGCATGCCCAAAATTATGTTTTCCATCAAGCTGTATCTGTTAAGGGGAGAGTCTCAACTGTGGAGATAACCTAAAATATGTTAAAATATGATAGCATTGAGGGCTGGGAGGTTTTGATCAAAAGGAAATGAGAAATGAATACGCTTCGATATTGTCTAATTGTCAGAATCCTGCCAGATCCTGTTTGTATTTAGATCTAGTTTAGCATGGCAGGGTTCTGACAGTACATATGTTTTATGTGGGAGATGCGTGGTTTTAGTATTGGTTTATTCTGACCACGCATTTCCCGGGTCTTGTCACTTTTTCCCTGATCCCTTACTTGTGATTATTTTCCAGGTGTATGTAATTTACTTTGTCCCTATGTATTATCCTTGTGTTTGCTGTTCTGGGCACGTTCGTCTTGTCTCATATCCTGTCGGTCCCTGTGAGTATTTAGTGTAATCCTAGTCTTGATCTGTTTTATGTTTTGGAAAGTTTGTTGTTAGTTTTGTTAAGGTTAGTGTCAGTTTAGTGTTGTGTTTTCCCTGCCTTGTTTTGCCCCCTCGTGGGTTTTGTTTTCCTGTTTACCCTGTTTTGTTCAATAAATCCCTTTTTGTCACGTCTGCATTTGGGTTCGTGTCTGAGTGTTCAAAATCCTGACACTAATCCTGTATGACACTGGGAAAAAATTATTATATATTTTCAAAACTTGATATATCACCCAGCATTTCTTCAACAAGTGGCTTTACAGGTTTTTGAAATTGTCTAGGCCATCAGACCATGACAGATGCTCATATTGATTGGGATAAAAAAGTGTGACAACTAGCCCCGATCTCCCATCTAAATGATTATGTTTACATTTACTCATTTAGCTGACACTTTTATCCAAAGCGACTTACAGTTGCTATATATTAGAGGTCGCACACCTCTGGAGCAGCTAGGGGTTAAGTGTCTTGCTCACGGACACAATGGATTCGAACCCGGGTCTCTCACACCAAAGGCGAGTATCTTATCCACTGCGCCATCATCACCCCCAGTGTTTAACTCCAGAGTGATGAGTAATCTATTAATCAATTGGTTGATTATCAATGATGCATCAATAGTAGTTTTATGCTAGAATTTGACTTCAGTCACTTGCATTAATCAGCCAATACTTGATATTCATAAGCGTGTACACCTGCCTCCACCTTTTAATACAGATACCTTAGCAAAACTCATTTCTCTGTGATGAAAAGATTTGATTGTCTATTAGCGACACTGGAAACAAATTTGCAAAATAATGTTCTTGCCAGACACATGCACAAAACCATCCGGTGAGGGCTGGCCAATCAGGAAATAGCTGATTTCACTTCTCGTGCAGGGATCCAGAAATAAACATCTGATTTCCCAGAGGAGTTTCTATAGAGATGTATGGTAATGTCGGGAGAGGGATATCACTTTCTTTGTGAGGGACATTTGGATTTCATGGGAATAAAAGTCCCTTTACTGAACAAATACAATTGGCTCTTTCCAGCTTCCATTCGTCAGTGTGACAGTTCTTGTCTAGAAAATGAATGGATAAATAGAGAACGCATTTAGTTTGCAGATTATTCATGGTGTATAGAGAGAATACAGAAGAAATGTGACAGCAAGCATTTGGAAGAATTCTGCAATGCATCCACTTTGATCCACACAGTGATTCCCAACAAAAAGTAATAACTATTAAATAATAATGTCATGTTTTTTAAACATATAAGTGTTTTTGAAGAAACTCCATTAATTTGTTTACTGGAACATTTTCAAGGTTAGTTTAACCCAACAGCTGCGTTTGTCCCATAGACTGTAAAATATATGGACATAGTGTCCGTGACGTCACCCATAGATTTGTGATGGGCTTTTTGAAGCTTAAAGTAGGCTGTGCCTGCCATCGCCATCTTGGATGAGCATCACCGTGCATTACTCATAGATAACCAAAAATGGGTAAAGAGGTTTGATTCTAGTGACAGCAGTGGCAGTCCACCCGTCACTCAAGTGGCCACGCCCAATTATGCAGAACTTTAAGGCTTAATATAATTTAAACTGATTAATTCACCCCTTCACAGGGCAAAATTAGCTATATAGACCAAAAGACTTTTTGTACCAGGCTGTAAACATATTATTTTCTACTGTAAAGTTGGGCATTTTAAAATGGAGGTCTATGGGAATTGACTCCCTTTTGGAGCCAGCCTCTAGCGGCCAGTCGATGAATTGTAGATTCTGCATTTTTTACACCCCCCTAAAATATTTCAACGATCTTTTTAAAGATGGTGCAGATAAATGGACCACATATACAATTCAGTTTTTGGGATTGTCTTGACTTTCTGAAAATACCTTTTCACACTCTGCTGGTCTGCTCGTGAGCTCTGACCTTCCTCCATTGTTTTATTGATCATCACAAACCCCCAGTGCCACCCAGAATTCTGTTACCATAGTAACCCCATAGAAATGGTGCATTCGTGACAAATAAGCAATTGCTCCACATGCTCGGTGTACATACATACTGATGAAATATGAATCTGCAGATTATTTCTTCATACTGACTGGTGGTTGGATTTCGCCAAGAATCTGTGTTAAGCCTCTTCTTTCACTGTATATGGTTTTAAGTCCAAATAAAAATTGGCTATTAGTATGATTAGTAGGTAGCCATAAGGAGATTTATAAACTAGCATGTTTAAAATTCACATTTAGAAAATGTAAGCATTCAAAAATTACACTCTCTCACTTTCGCCAATATAAAACAAATATTTTCATGATGTCATTCTGCAGTTCAACTTCTCATCAGATTCCTGTGAGAAACGGTATTGGATATTTTAAGAAAGGAGGAGATCCTTAACCCATTCCCTTGCAGCCTTTTTTTTTTTTTAAAGTTGCCCACCAGCATTTTTTGTTATTTCAGGAGTTTTGGCTTTCAGGAAAATTAAAGTTTCTAAAAAAAAAAAAAAAAAAAAAAAAAAAACGTTTCATCCTATCTATATTTTTTCTCTGCTTATAAACTCTTAAATATGGGTTTTTTCTGTAAATTTATTAAAAAAAATAGTGCTGGGCATAGATTAATCTAGATTAATCTCATACAAAATAAAATCATTTTTTTGCATAATTTATGAGTTTACACCTGTGTGTAAATATGAAATGTTTTATTTATATATAATTTTTTTATTTATATATATAATATTAAATTTATACAAATATAAATAAATATATATGCACATGTTAATGTTTCTTAAATACATACATGAATGTGTGTGTATTTATATATACATAATAATTACACACAGCACAAACTCATATATTATTTAAAAATTACTTTTATTTTGTATGAGATTAATCTAGATTAATCTATGCCCAGCATTATATATTTTTTATTTATTTTTATTTTTTTTGCAAAAATCTGAAATAATTGCCTTTTTGTGAAGGAATTTTGTTAGAGATCAGATTTAGAATGATTATCAAAAGATACACAGAGTTAAAAATTAGTAATAATTTTTTAGCTTGGTTTTTTTTATAAATTGGGTAAGTGCACCATTAGTGGATAATCACGGTATTACAGATTAACATAAAAACTCATCAGGAACACTTTTTTAGGCAAATGTTTTCTCTTAATTGACGACGATAACTCGTCAATGGTGGGGAACCTCGTCACTTAACCATAAGTTGTAAAAAGATGGATGACGTACATCTTCATAGACTTTCATTGTAAAAAAAATCTAAATATCTCAAAAATGGCCACTGACATCTTGTGCCAAACAAACATTTTAAAAGTAAACATTAACATGAAAAGAAATAACTAAAATAACAGAAACATCATTAAAAAAATGTGTAATTAAATTTGTATGTTTACCATTTGTTTACATAGTGAGGGCGTGTAAGTTTATGATCTATATTGTAAACAGCCACCAGGGGGCTTATATTTTGTCTTCACATTTCAGGACGTGTGTGGCACGCCTGGATCCAACCAACTTGGTAAGACAACGATCAAACAAAAATCATCATGTTTTGGAATGTAATGTTTGAGATGACATGACGTACTTACAGGGCCGTCGCCAGAACATATAGACGTTTCATCGGACACACGTGCGCTGACGCGATACATGTCTGGATTCGAACTTTATTTCCGGTTTCATTTTTTTAATGGTCTGACTTGTTGCTTAACTGATCTCTTGAACAAATGCCTCGTCGATAATAACAAATGTTTTGGTTTCCTAGGTAATCTATGTGTTGTTTTTTTGCTTGTTATATAAATAAACTATGTTTAAAGAACTTTGTTGTTATTTATTCTTAGCGGAGTTTACCGGAAGTTACGTGCGGACCACGATAGCCGCTTGTTTATGTTGTTACTGCTTAAACGTCTATAAAAAGGGGGCATTTTGTTTACAACTTAAACTCATTTAGTTGTATTGGTCTCATTTTGATCAATATAACTACAAGGCTGTCCAGTCTACAATGACAACAAAACACATACCTCACACCTATACACGATGTAACGAGTCTTCAGTTTCACCAACAACATAATAATAATAGCAATACATACAAGGTAGCAATTAAACAAACGTGGTCTGTAGCATATTAAGTTAAAGTGTAGGCTACTTAGCTTAAGCTAATCGTAGCGGGCCATAGGACTAAAATCTCATCTAAGAACTTAATCTTTCCTCTCATGTAGATTTTTGCACGCGAGTTCTTCTCAGGCATGAGCTGAATAAGCTGATGATTGCACAAAACCGCCAAAAATTTTATTTAAAGGCTGCTTACAACGCCCAGCTGCCGGGCCTGTGTACTTATCTAACAACAGACTTTACATTCCAAAGTTAACAGCAAACTTGATTTATCAGAACGCTGAGCTTTTGAAAAAAATTAAATTTCATGCTACATGTATTTTATCTCCTGCTCTTCTGTCTTTGGTCTAACTCTTCCTCTGGTTGAAAACAAAGTTATTTTCATTATCTCATGGGATCTTTCACATCGCTCTTGACGTGACACTCCCATCATAAATTATATGCCAGCCGTTCCCAGTCGTCCGTTTTCCTCCCGGAATCCACCAGGTGGCTGAACTAACAGCAATAAGTGTCTCTCTCTAGTGAACAAGCCACCATATTGATCACTGCTCATGTTTCTTCTGAATCAATCTCCCTCACCCAATAGCCATTTTCCACATCATATTTCTTTTCAAAGAGAGACCGATGCTTTTGAGGCTTTGGGATCAGGGCAGGGTCTCATACAAGGAGAGTCTATCAAGGTAAAGGTCCACAGCCTCCCCTCAAGGCACCACGGGTAATGCAAGCCAACACATCACTGTCATAACCTCAAGTCTCTCAGGTGTGCAAAGACAACAATATCTGTAATGGATTTTAAAGACATCAAAGAAACCAAAGTGCTTTTGGCAAGGCTCACTGTTCTTATATTTCTAAAAAAAAAAAAACTCTCTTAGTCGATATAAATATGAAACCCAGTCTGTAGAAACCCAGCTAAAGTCATTTATTGAGATTTACTTTTTCTGGATTTCAAAGGCAGGGTCACAAATATGTGCACATGTACACTGAATGATTTACAGGGTACATACATCTCTGCATTTTTATATATATATATATATTTATTTATTTATTATTTAAATATCTTTTTTTTATTTAAAAATATATTTGATTTTAACCTTCATATATCCACATATATTTAAAAATGAATTTTAGAGTCAACAAATAAATTTCTAGTTTTACAACCCATACGGCAAAACATTTTTATTTTTCATGGCCAAAATAGAATAGAGCTGTGGTACCGCTTTTGGACATTTGTGAATAAAACAATGCCTCTCCTTTTTCATTGGATAACTCTTCACTGGGGCCTCACAGAATATTAAAGTGTCCATCGAAGGATCTTGCTGGACAAGTCGGTCATCCTGGTGTTTTTCGTCTACTGTTTTTCGAATACTATTGATTTGGACATACTAAAACCCCATTCACACAGACCTTTGGTCCCAGAAAATACCCGTAAAATTGCCAGACAAGCGTCTGTGTGAACACAAACTCGTCCCGTTAATCTTCTGGGATCGTTGCCGGAAAGAGGACCTAGTCAGATACACGGAAAACCCTCTGTGAGAACAAGAAGCCGAAAGAATGGGCGTGTCGTAGTGAGGATGCGCACGTCATCACAACAAAAGTTATGGTTCAGCTCCTTAAAACGAGAGATAACATGCATATAAACATTCACCACGAGAAATGTTGCAAACTAGATTGAAGCAGTTATCAGGAAATGATAAATGAGAGGTATAAACAATGACGCACGTGCCGTAGTGAGGACGCGCGTGTCATGGCAACATGAAGTTGGTTCAACTCTTTAAAATGAGGGATTTACAACATTCACGACGAGAAATGTCAACAAACTGAACTGAAGCAGATATCAGGTAAGTTAGCTCGTCACTTACTGCGTTGAAACGGAGATCATTCAGCAGCATAAAAGAATATCGCGTCACGTGCTCATTTGAGCTATAATAAACGAAAATACCCGCGCATCATCCCAACAAGATATATCGTTCAGCTCCTCAAAATGCGGGTTTTAAATGCATATAAACAATCATGATGAGAAATGTCTGAAAACTGTATTAAAGCAGAGATCAGGGAGCTTGTCAAATATCCACTCAGAAGCTGAGATCATTCACCAGCACTGGAACGGCGCGTCACGCGCTCCTTCATAGTCTTATCATAAACAAAAATGCACGCGAGTTGTTTCTGGAAACAGAAATAATAAATAATATGCAAACTTCGGACGCTGCGTAGAAGAGAGGGCGGGACTTTCAACAGGTCACGTGTCTTTCCGCGACCATCAGATGCCGGGTAACCATTGCAGTGTGAATGAATTTAAGGATCCCGGAAAAATCCAGGATGCCTTTCCCGTGTATTTTACGGAATGTCTGTGTGAAAAGGGCTTAAGTCGCATTGGCTACTGCTTTTCGCCTACTATATAGTATGAAAGTAGGCAGTTTTGGAAACAGCGACCGAGTTCGAAATCCTTGTCCGATATTTTCACATGTAAAAAATATATATGACTTCACATTGTCTATTCAATGTTTTTTTTTGCCAATTTTACAAAGTAAAAATGTACCAAGTAAAATTGGAAGTCCGATTTTTACTTAATAAATAGTACATCTGTCTTTAAATGGCTGCGTGATCAACGGTTTGATTTGTGTCCTGCAAAAATAGTGTAGAGTGAGTAGGGTTTAAACAAACCTCCAACCCTAACAGTGTACTAGGAACTAACTAGCACTGGTCTCAGTCATGTTGTCGGGGTAAACACACATACTGATGAAATGTGCATCTTGTGATGCACTGTGATTCGCTTTGGATGAAAGAGTCTCCCATGCTTGTAAATGTAATTATTGCAGTGTCTGCAGACTATTGTTTACATGAATAAGGACCTTAAAACATAGACATTTGGAACAGGTGGTTGTTAGACTCTGCAAACTGTGATATAAGGCTGAGTTTCTATTACTTTTCTTATCTCCAATGGCTGGTCCAGCTCCAGAACTTCTGAATGGGTTTCTGGCTCAGAGAAAATTAATATTGACTTTCCAACGACACTTAAACATTGCTTCGAAGGTTTGATAATATACCCAAAAGCATTGTTCTTTTCCTAGTGAGTCCAAATGTGTTAAATTTGGTCTCTGACTCTAATGACTGTGCCATAAACTGGTTACTGAACATAATAGACATGCAGATTTCTTATTTATTAGACCCATAAGCGCCCATTTCTTTTTCTGCCAGTATGGGCTCGGCACGTCACACAATGCTTAGGTTGCTTAGCAACAGCATACTCTACAGGAGCGCCCAAACACTTTGAAAAGGAGGAATTTTTCGCATTTTTAACCCGAAATGCTTATTAAGCTTATTCATCAAAGCACTGTAGATATTACAACTTGCAAGATCCACCAATCACAGAGGTTCCTGAATTTCAAAAGCATTTAAATTAATTATCTGGCGTTTTCCATGGTTGCTCGGCCATTTCGTTGGATGTGCGAGCCCAGAGCACCCACACGATTGCCGCCTATGATTAGGCCGATTGAAAGCGGGTCCTCGACATTGATTAAGATAATTTTTAATTACATTTTCACATTGATCTAATCTAGGCTAATTTAGGCCATTTAAAGGTCACCCAAAAGATGTAAATCATGAAGATTTATTGCACAGGGAGAGATACTTGATAAGCAGCATGGAAATATCATTGCTCATTCCTGGCATGTTATTATAGCGTTCAATAGCTACACGCATCGAGCATGCGGAGATGCTAAACGCTCAACAATCAACTCCTGCATCCCTCTTGTGTCAGGGTATAAATAACAAGCTTCCAATCTGTTTGTTTTGTACTGGCTGGCATTTTAAAGGAAGGAAAACCTCCTGCTAGACCTCAAAAGTACCCAAAGAGCAGCTTCTGGAAAAAACTTTTTTATCCCATAAATACCACTGTCTACCATTTTCCCCTTTTAAAAATCTGTCAGAAAGTTGTAGCGGTTTGTACTTTGTCCACCTCGATTCTTTTTTCTGCCTTGTCTATAAAAATATCAATTTTCTATCCATTACGAAACACTGGGCTTGTCAGCTTGAGTCAAATAGAGCTGTCAAGAAATCATTCTCTCATCTGGCCCACTCTGTTGAAATGCTGTACGGGGCACAATGGATGCTTGGATAAGAAGTCTATGTGGCCTAAAGTAATTGGGTTTAGCTAAAGTTTGGCTTGGAATTCGAACACTTTGCAAAGGTTGGCATTTCGATAAAACAACGCATCTGTCTTATCACCCACCGCAGATGGAAAAATCATCGAACAGATCCGATTACATGGCGCACATGGGCTGTAGAAACAGCTGAGGTTGAGGTGAATGAATTGTTGTGAGAAATGAGAGTCAGCGTTACGGCTGTGAGTTATGTTGGGCAGAATAACAAGGCTCTTAATCATGCGATACAATTCTGTGACACAATTCTGCCATAATATGAAAAATCTAGTGTCTAAATTCATTACGTGGATTTGTTACTGACCTTACAAGAGCAAGATGGATTACATGCTAAGATGTATTAGCTTGTTCACATCAAAATATTATGACAATAAAACTTCTCTCAGCCAAAATCCTAGGGTCATAAATGTTACAGTTACCAGATTACTGAAATTATGCCATTCAACATAAAGATGACAATGAAAAGCTGTACTAGCTTTAAAATTTCTCAAATTGCACAAGTTTACATACAATAGCAATTGCCTTTAAAGTACAATACTGTAGGAACAATGTATTCGCCCTTGCAGAATGCGCATATTACAGCTGTCAATCATTACGTGACACCACCGTTTTTACGCCATTAAATAACTAACTAAAAACAAACTTATTTTAAAAACAAACACTTGAATTTACATCAGCTTGATAAAACTACAGTAAATGACAGAAACCAGCTTCGGAAAAAAGATAATTGAAGTGCAATTACATTGTTTAGTTGGCCTCAAGTCCCATTGAATAACTAGGGGGAGGCAGGGTTAATGACCTATACTAGAACCAGTCACTGGGGGCGATGGAGACGTTTTGGATTCACTTTTCAGGGCTTGTTTGGCACGCCTGTGACATACCTTAAAATATATCAGTGCCATTGAGCTGTCTCAAGATGCACACCACACTATAAAAAAACAATCTTTGCTGCCATAAACGTTTTTGTGTTATCAACTCATATTTAAAAGTCATTTTAACTTACTATTATTTATCTTGACCAGAGAGGAGTTGTTATAACTTAAAATAGATTTGAAATACGTCAACTGCATTGTAAGTTGTAGCAACTCGTCTCTAAATAATAGTAAATTGAAATTATAAACTGAGTTGATTAAACTTAAAAATTTAAGGCAGCAAATTTTTTATAAGCTATGTTTGAAAAAACTACTGAAATGTCCAAACTAAGACTTAGTCTTGGACTAATCTTAACCCTGTCCATGAAATGGCCCCAAAATTCTCATTTGCCTCTCTCTGAACACACACGCGCGCACACAGTCACAATATAGCACTTATTGTATTTATACAGATTAAAAGGTCAAAACCATATTATACAACACCAACACATTTACCTTTGTACTAAAAATGTGGTTTTCTCGTAACATAATATATATTTTTTTAATAAAATACTTGAAACAAGAAGGGTGTACAATTTTTACACAGTGTATGCCCAGCCTGATTTCACGAGAATTCGTACATATTTTACAAAGTTGGCTTATTAGTATATATTCAAACAAAGTTAATCGTGCAAAATCGTACGATTTACATAAAAAGATTAACAAATAAATGAAACCCCTAACCCCGCACCTAACTCCAACATCATAGGGGTCAAGGCAAATCGTACAAAAACTTACAAATGTGGTCGTATGATCAATACGAATTAACTAACTCGTAAAGTATGTATGAATTCTCTTGAGATAGCGTTGGTGTGCCTGTGTTTATTCTTCCTTCTAATAAATGCTTAAAACTCACTTTCACCCAGATACGTAGTCATAAAAGGCAGTAGTGTCTTTACAGTGCGATTCAGATTGTCAAAATGCCATTACAGTGCAGGTTGGGCAGAGATTGCATAGCGAATAAGTTCTTAGTAAATGAAAATGCATGATGTACACTTATAATATATTCATTAAGCAGTCTGATTATTGACAATAGCATTGTGCTTTTTGTAACTTACAGTAAAATGTGCATTAGTCAAGCTCTGCACAAAGCTAAAAAAAATCTCACCATAACACCACCACTTTTAAATCTAAACATAACATTTACCTACAACTCTTCTTCTCTTGTAACCCCATGAACATCCAGACATTACGCTCTGTCTGGCCACATAATTTCAGAAATTGTTCAATTTAGGAGAAATTTTCAGGGAAAAAAGATTTTTAAAAATTATTTTGACTGACATAAGCAAATGATAATGTTATAAAACAGCAGAGAATTGTATGAAAGCACTTGATGCATGTCCAAAAGCATTTGCAATTTGTTCGAAGAAATGAGAAACTGCTACTATGATGCACAAATGACTAAATGTTGTGGAGGTTGAACTAACTGTTGTGCAAATGTAAATAGTGATGTGAGAAATGCACCAAAGCGACTAAGAGAAAATGTAAACTGGGTTATGACATAATGTCACAAATGCACACACTCATATGTCCCCCATATCAAATGCGTTCGAATATGCAATGGTCTGCTGCCATCTATGACATCTTTTCTATCTCACAATGCACTTGGGACCTCCAGGTGAAACTGTTCTGCGCTGATGCAAGGGTTGCACATATTGCACAGCAGAAATGTTTTCCGCTTTCCACATTGTGAAGTCTTTTCCCATTGTGAATAAATGTAGGATTGGACTCTTGAGACATTTTTCTTTCTCTTCCCCCCAATATAGAAAGATAGACAGACACATAGATAGACTGGCCAAAAAATACAAGACAGTTTGAGATAGATAGATAGATAGATAGATAGATAGATAGATAGATAGATAGATAGATAGATAGATAGATAGATAGATAGATAGATAGATAGATAGATAGATAGATAGATAGATAGAGTAGATAGAGTAGATAGATAGATAGAAGCTCAGTTCCAGCATATCTTGTTATTTCTCAGAAAGAATGAGGTTTAGTTACCCTTAGCATATTATTTTACAAAAGGCTGTACAAGCTCATACCGTGTCCAGTCTATGCTACGGTTCAGTGGAAGAATATCAGTAACAGACTGATGAATAATACATCCAAATTGTTGTCACATTTATTGGCTATGATGCTCCACAAACACAGGGTTCATGGTCAGGGTAAGCAAGTTGCTCACCGCAATAAACATAAATTGTCCTGCCACCTCAGCTTGCATTGAGTTTCATGCTGTAAACTACATTATGATTAAGAATGCCATTTCCTGAGATGTTAAAGAAGAAAAATATTTAAGGTTGCATGTAACAGAAAAACATTTGACATAGAGGAAAAACAAGCACGCAACTTGCAGACATCATTTTCTTTACTTCAAATGTACACATTTGACAAATGCTTCAGTTCAATAGTTTGCCTGTGCATTCAGATCTTAATGATTAATGGTAAACAAACTTGGCTTGCTGTCCTCGAAGGGAGCTCTGCAGCTGAGCTCTGAACCTTCAGAGAGAGCGAACCTGAGGCCGTGGCTCGAGCCCCAAGTTCAACCCCCCCTTGCAACAGAAATGCACAGAGGAAGAAAGAGAGCAGTGAAGGAGGAGATGGGGAGGAGGAGGGATGCTGGAAAAACTGCAGCTGGACCCGGAGGCCGGAAGTTTGCCTTATATACGCCCATAATGATGATTTACAGACCTGAATGTTTAGGCTCCTCTCGAACCTACGTTTAGAACTACAATAAAATCAACACATCGCAGTACATAAAAAAAAATTAAGAAAAAAACTCTCCATGTAGGCGAACGGGACATTAGCCAAACTAAAAATGTAATTACCCTTCAAAATAAATTTCCCCAGCAATGGTTTCTGTTATTTTTGTTATTTCTTATATATGTAAGTACATATAAGTTCATTTCACTGATAAATTTGGTTTAAACTGTTATAATTTGATGCAATTTAAAAGAGGTGTATTGAATTGATTTGTGTGTTTTTGATAGAGTCAATCAGGAAAATGGGCGGGGCTTGATACCACAGCTGCATATCATGATCACAACTGTGCAGACTCTGGCCCCAAATGACGTCATCAGCGCAAGATGTCAGCCGACATTTATTAGATATGTTGGCTGAATTATTTTACAATGGAAGTCAATGAAGACACGTCGTCCATCTTTACAGTCTAGGATATCAACCTATATAAATCGGATCAAAAAGATTCATTAAATAATTCACTGTATCCAGCATTTTCTTTATTGTAACGCAAGGTTTGCATTTTTGTAGCTTTTCTATTACTAATTCAAACCTAGTAGTCAAAGTGTATCTACTTGTTAGTTTATTTCTTTACTTTTGTCCCTCCATATACCTGGAGGTTTTTTTGTCACAGCTCCTATCAGCAAAGTCTGTCCATTAATATGTATGAATTCCACTGGTACTCCTTAGAGACGTTTTGGACAACATTTGGCCAGTATTGTATACAGCAGTGACTCAGCAAGCAGCTTAGTGTGTTTTCTCACCATCTAGACTATCAAGGTCACTTTGCACAGAAGTTGGATCAAAGCAATCCTGATGGGAAAGTGCAGGGTTTTGTTTGTTTGATTTGACTGTGAATACAACTGGAGGCTAAGTCCACATGCTGTGAGCAGTCGGGATCTGATATCCTTCCAGATCAACGAGACACCTACATCAGTTTCTATCTCAAACAGAAGCTGATGTTCTCAAAAACTGTATAAGTGTAGATTTCATCTTCAGAACGTTTGGGGAAAACGTATCGGTGCAAATGTGTCTTCAGTTTTTTATGTAAATGCAATAAGCTCAGACATCAAGGGCACTATTTTGTAAGAAAAATTAAAAGGTTGCATATTCTGTTTTTGAACAAAAGAACAGCATCACAGTAAAAATAATTTGACAAGAGATAGCTATTATAGTCTACTGTAAGACTCTGGTTTAACATATGGAGTATTGCTTTAATCTATATATGTAAATTATGATTAATGACTTTTGGCCTCCTTTTGCTTATGTCTGCATCTTAGGAAAGTATAAACATAATGCGGAATTTGGAAAATCGTGTTTTAAAGTGATACTCCACCCAAATATCAAAATGATCCAATGATGTACTCACTCTCAAACAATCTGAGATACATATGTCATCATCTTTCAGACGAGCACACATAGGGCCCTATCTTGCACCCAGCGCAATTGACTTTGTCAGTGACGCATGTATCATTCATATTTTTTACAAAAAGGGGGCGTGTTCCGGCGCAAACCATCCCTGATGCTATTTTGCAGTTTCAAAAAACAATTGCGCCACTGACCAAAAAAAAACTAGTCTAAAGTCTGTGGCGTGTTGCGTGTGGTTCATTATGCTATTTTAAGGGCGCATGCTTGACCATAATGTATAGCGTGCACAACGCGCGCACACACTTTGCTTATCTAATCTACACAGATGCAACAGTTATTTTTGCAAATCATAAATTGTTACAATAAAAAATATTAACACATGAGATCAGGGGAATCATAGTGGTGAGCATTGTGGTAATAATTTATTTGTGTGGTATTGTGTGGCTGTGTTAAAAAATTCTCATGCAAATAACAATTAAAATATTTTCATAAGTTTGTTGTGTGGCTGTATTACGTTTATTTTATGTAAATAATAATTAAAATGTTTTCATAAGAAACCTTAATGTATATGAACTTGATTTGTAAGAGTACTTTGGGGTTGGACCTTGCTTGCGTTTTTTAAAGCCCCCAAACCCTTTCAGCGGTGAGGGTGGACGCAGCGATGTCCTCTGCTGGCGTCAGGTCATGTGTGGAGGCAGATCCACCTCCCGTTATATGGCGTGCCCCATTTATGCTGGCAAGCTTGGGATTCCCCCGTCTCCTGACATCATTGTAGCGCTTGGCGCAACGATGGGGATGCCAGCTGATGAGACAATTGTGGCTATTTCCTCTCACGCCTGTTTAACCTACGCTGATATCGGCGGGTTTCTCCTATCCCCATACAAAACAACTTCTCTGTCTTTGACTGCTCTTACAAGAACGTGGGTCTTCTCGGCTGTGAACCGCTCCTAGCGTGCGCCTGGTAAATCCGTCATAATAATAGCAACCCGCCATGGAACTTGCGCCCTTGTGTTTAAAGGGAATGTTGGATGACGTTCTGATTGGTTTATTTGACGTTACGCCCAAACCACACCTATGAATAATGAACCTACTTCAGACCAACCCCTTATTGATTTGCACCTGGCGCAAGAGTTATTTCTCCCGCAATGAAAATAGCAACAGCGCCCAAGATCCGCCCACAAACTCACTTGCGCTTTGCGCTTCGCACTTGCGTTTCAGATCGTTAAAATAGGGCCCATAGACTAATGGGAGAAAGGTAACAACTTCTGACTTTAAACCCTAAAAAAGTGCATCCATCCTTCACAGAAGTAATTCACATGGCTCCAGTGGGTTAATAAAGGTATTTTGTGGGTAATCGAGTCCGAGATGGCGTCTTTACCCGAAGTTAGTTATTATGCAAATTCCTGTGAGGTCCGGCTGTTGTAAACCATAGTTTGCATTTTACAGAGCAGTTTCAGAAGGGTGTAAAGTAGTGTAATAAATCCCAGCAAGCAATTTTGCGTTTTAAAGACGTCTAATAGCCAGTGGTGGCCGGTGACTTCTTTTTTGGAGGGCGCTCGATGCAAAGTTCGTCACAACATGTATGTAGCCGGTCCTGTGTGTGGTTCCTTTTGTCAAAATATGTGTTCTGCCTTTTGAGTGATCCTGTGTGCATCACGTGTTTTGCCAAAATAAGTGCCTGCTGCAGACGCGTCTAAAGGGTTTATGATAAAAGAGACGCTCATGTTTGTCAGATGCTCGCATAATCAAAGTTTACTGTTAAGGGAGTGTCTTGCGTGTATTTTGTGAACGTGAGCGTCTCTTTAATCATAAAAGGTTTTGACGCATGTGCAGCAGGCACTTATTTTGACAAAACATGTGATGCACACAGGATCTCTCGACACGCAGAACACATATTTTGGAAAAGGGAACCGCACATATGAAACTCCGAACACTTATTTTGAATTAGCGCCCCTCAGATGAGCAGTCACGAGCCGCCACTGCTAATAGCCATCCAAAACCCAGCCCGGACTAAAACAAGGCAAAATATGGGCCATCAGTAAAAATGTTATAGACGTATTCCTATAGCCCAAATATGAAATAAATTAAATAAATAAAGTTGTGGCTGGTGACTGCTTATCTAAGGGGTGCAAATTCTAAATATGTGTTCTAATTTTCATGTGTGTTGCTTGCGTTTCAAAATACAGTATGTGTTTGTTGCGTCATGTGAACCATGTGAATCACGTGTTTTGTCAAAATATGTGCCTGCTGCACATGCATCAAAACAGTTTATGATAAAAGAGACCTCACATTCACAAAATACACGCAAGACACTCACTTAAAGGTGCAATTTGTAAAATATTTGCAGTAAAATGTCCAAAAACCACTAGGCCAGTGTTATATATTTTGTCCAGCTGATTACTATCAATATCTGTAATGTTTTCAACTACTTGTAAATCGTGAGAAAATTGGCATTCAAAACATTAAGACGGGGCAGTGCAGTCTCCTGTCAATGACGTCAATATTCATGTGACCCTTTGTCACCGCCTTTACTGACGTAAAACGACATGACAACAGTGGTCGAGCTCGAAAAAATAAAATGGCGGCCAAGGAAGCGACTGGAGCACAAATTTTGTGTAAATAAATGTATATTTTCACTTTTTACACATTTTAATTGCATTTCTAGCGAGAAATTAGTATTGTAGTTTTCAAATATGTGATTAGTTATCACAAAGGTGCTCTCTGTTTATATTTCAAACACGCTGTCTTTATGCCTTCGCTGCCTTCATGCCTTCGAAGTCATGGCCTCATGAGGCAGCGAGGCAACAAGTCACTGCATTGAGTTTTCGGACGCAGCGAGCCAGTGTCGTGGACAAATGCGGAACTATGTGTTAGCGCCTGTCGGGCTACGCGCTTGCTTATGGACTTATGGATTACTCTTTACCGTCTGCCGCTCGTTGTGTCAGCAAAGACAGCTCCCGTAAGCGTACGGGCCAACCAAACGACCCAAGAAGAGTTTGGAACAAAACAAGGGAGGATCAATTTGTTGTTGCATTATCTGGATGGAGAGAGCTTCACGACAACATTTAGCTAGACCGATATTATGATCCTGCTTGTGTTTTACACGATGGTTGAGTTGTTTTGATTCGTAACCCTTCAAAAAACGTATGCTATTATATTGATCACAACATTAGTGTGTAGATTGTAATCAGCGAGTCTTTCCACGGACGATATGCACATCAAAAGGTATTGTACAGCAATATAAATGGTCATTTTAAGACACTTTACAATAAGATTTGTACTGTCAATACATTATGTGAAAAATCATTGTAGATTGAAAGTTGAAAACTTAATTCTGTGCTGTGTTAACCATCGAATTTGGACTAATAGTGTAATATCTATGACTAAAAATTTCGTTTTGAACATCACATATAAACTTACATAATGAAATAAATGATGTCATCAAACACAACATTTATAAGACTTGATTACCTTATCCATCAACGTGATTTCTCGTTCGTGTCTGATTGATGGCCATCAGCGGTTGAGTTAAAGACTACAAATCCCATAATTCCACGCTGCTTCAGAGCGTCATTAAACAACATCATTGTTATTGTTTGATCTGGCGCCATCTAGCGGCGCATAAATACAAATTGCATCTTTAACAGTAAACTCTGATTATGCATGAGATTATGCGAGCATCTGACAAACATGAGCATCTTTTTTATCATAAACCCTTTAGACGCGTCTGCAGCAGGCACTTATTTTGACAAGACACGTGATGCACACACGACCTCTCGAAGCACACAACACATATTTTGAAAAAAGGAACCACACACATGCTACATACATGGTGTGACAAACTTCGCATCGAGCGCCCTCGAACAAAGAAGTCACCGGCCGCCACTGTCAATAAATGAAACCAAACAGCTTATAATCACTGTTGACTTTGCTTAAATCAGTGGTTCTTAAACTTTTCAGCATGCACCCGCCTTTGTGTAGGCTGCATCTCTTCACGCCCCTTCAAAATACATGACATAAAACAAACTCAAACTTAGAAATCGAAACAAAACCTATTAAGTTATACAATAGTAGTCTTATTATTCTGAGGTTTAATTGCACAGAATTTATGTTAAATTGTGATGTGTTTTTAAAAATGATAGAATATCACACATCTCCCAAGATATTTTGGCAAAAATGACACGTAACGAAATTTAAGTTTAGGGTTACTCATTGCTGGTCTATAGTTAACTTACAGTGAAATGACAGCTATATCTTGCTGGGAAGTATGTCCTGAACATGACAGAAAAGTTTAAAAGCATCAATAATATTTTGAAAAATGCTTAAAAGCCACGATAAAATGATTATTTCATGATAAAAACACTGCTGAATTGGTCATAATTTCTAAGCAAGCTATATGTATTATCTTTATACCAGTGGCAGAGAAACAGATTTTTGTACGACACAAGAGACAAAAAAAGCCTAATTTTAAAGTTTAATTTTCTTAACTGACAGAATAGATATAGCACCACACTTTTACCTTTTCATTGCGGACAAAATAAGGACTGACAGTTCACAAAAAATACACAAGACAGTTCAAAACTCTGATGTTCATACAATTCTGTTTTAGCAGAAAGAAGATGACCTTATACCAAAGCTAGTGAGAGAGACACTGTATCCATGTCATCAATCAAACACAGAAAACAATTTAATGCCTGTCAATAGAGAATGGTGGATGCTGTTCGGCACAAAAGCCTTAGAAGAGATGACTAACCATGCACAAAACTCTCTCTTTTCCCAAAAAGGATCAAAACGCAAAACGGGTTTCTCTACACCTTTATACTGTAGGTTTGAACCTTGTGTTCTGTTGGGATTGACTTGGGATATCTTTGAGATATCTAAAACATGAAAGTAAAGTCATTTTGAGATTAATGTAACATTCAGTCTAATTAAAACCCAACCAAAAAAGCATCAACAATTAATTCAACAATATAATACTAAATTCAATAAAACTATATCTTGTAGCTAAGGTGGCAGAGTATTGCTTTAGCAGCACAAAGGTTGTGGTGTCAATCCCAGGATTCACATCGATAGTGGGAATGTACTGTATAGGGCGAATGCACTTTAAGGGCTCTATCTTACACCCGGCGCAATGCGCGACGCAAGTGTCTTTTGCTAGTTTCCACCCTGCGCAATTATAATTTTCACGTTTAGCGCCGCGTTGTTTAAATAGCAAATGCATTTGCGCCCCCTTTTACGCCCATGGGCGTTCTGGTCTGAAAACGAGGTGTGTTCAGGCGCATTGTTGGCGCGTTGCTATTTTGAGGCAACTAAAATAGACTACGCCATTGACCAACAAAAACCTGGTCTAAAGTCTAAAGTCAATTGCGCAATATGTTTTTTTGTTATTTAAAGAGCGCATTAGTAATATGCGCCTAAACGGGACGACAACGCGGGTTTGCTTAACACATACATGAATGCGCAGCAGCACAAAAACGCTTTTAAATATGAAAGATTAAAGGATTGTATGTAAAAGATTATTATTGAGTCTCTTGGACATATATGAGGACTAATTATGAGACGTTAGAAGGCGCAAAGAGCTGCTTCACCTGTAGCCTGGTAAGTAAATGCTTGGCTTTAAATAAATGCATCTGTTTTTAAATGTTTTTTTTTTATGCAAACTCACGGATTTATTGTATATGATGACAGTGTACCTGTGGATATGGTGAGATGAGAAACATTTTTAAGTAATGCTTATAAAAACTCTTTGCTTAAAAAAAACTCATGCTGTCCAAGTGCTGAACCTTGCGGAGGGCCGTTTGTAAATTCTTTATCTCCTGTTTGTTACAAATAAAGTATTTTTACAGTATAAACCTTTTCTTACAAACTTGTAAATAATTTTTTGATGATATTGGATAGCCGTACATTTGAAGCAATTAAAAGCCTGCTTTTTTACTTCTATGACTAAAAGAAAATGGGTTTTAAAGGTTTTAATGAAGAAATAACAGTTTCAATACAAGTGAAAAACAACACAATTATTTAACATTAATCTTAAACTGGGGATCTTCTTCTTCCACTTATTCAGTTTACAAAGTCCGTCATCTAAATAGGGATTAGACATAGCGCCAGCGCAACTGGCTTTTAAATGGGATGAGAGCTGAGACTCTCATAGGTTTATTGCACGTTAAGCCCAAAATACTCCCATTAATCATAAAAAAAATAGGACCAACCCTTTTCGACCATGCGCTCGGCGCACAAACCATTTTTCCTGTCGTTAAATTAGCAAAAGTGGATTCGGACACGCCCATTTAGACGTTGCGCTGTGCGCTTTAGACAATGCGCTTAGATCGTTAAAATAGGGCCCTTCATCACTTTTGATAAAATTGTCTGCCAAATTCATTAATGTGACCCTGTAGTAAGCAGCACATGTATATATGTAGCAATAGCCAATAATACATTCTATGGGTCAAAATGATCGACTATTAGGATCATTAGGATATTAAATAAAGATCATGTTACATGAAGATATTTTGAAATTTTTCCTACTGTAAATATATATATATATATATATATATATATATATATATATATAAAATTAAGGATCTGCTTACAATAATTTTACACAGTAACGTTAGCTCAGTGTAGTACAGTTGATATGCTCAGTGGTGCCCCAAGGGGAGGAGGGCAGGGGGGACACGCCCACCCTGAAAAAACACTGGCCAAAACCCCTCTAATCCAGCCTGCTACACAAGCTTAAAAGCAGGCCGGGAGACCAGCTAAAACCAGCCAACCATTTTTGGGTCTTTCTTTCTTTCCTGCTATTTCTTTACTGCTACTGCAAACTCAGTTGTTAATATAAGCTATTTCAGGCAATCCACTAGGCCGGGACTTATTTTATAGCGCTTTCTCAGTTAGTGTTTGACTATTTCTTGCCATATTAGAATTTTCACACATTACCCCCAAGACCTTCTTGAGGTGAAGCACTTTAATATTGATGATAATCTTCTTCAAGAAGCGGGGATATATGCCGATTAAATGTTGATTTTTCCATCAGTGGAGCGGCAGATGAGATTTTACATCCATCAAACCAGTGAAGGACTGATAAAACGAACAATTTAACAGCAAAATCCTCCATGTTTCAGGGGAGAGAGGGTCTGTTATCAGTGGCGTGTTTACCCACCACGCAAACCACGCAATTGCGTGGGGCCTCGCGGGCTTGGGGGGCCCCCTACTGGCCACAAGGTGTGGGAAAGTATGTCACGTTTATTCAGACCCGAATCTAAGGTACGGATAAAGCACGCGCGAGCGAGAGATGTGGGAGTATGCACGTAGAATAATATTTGCGCTCATCCTCGCGAGGGCACATATAGGCTACTTCATGAGCGAAACTCTACGGGAAAGCGCACCTCTGCTCAGCGCGCACAAATGCAGCCACACAAGTGCTGGAATGAGCGCTCGCTCGACTATCTCTGTGCTCTCGTAACTGGACAACATTCACTCGATGGTCAAGTTTACTTTAAAGACTTTGGGCTTCACACCTGTGATTGGTGGTTCGGTTTGATGACACGCATCTTTTGTTCGACACTCGTACAGGTATAAACATGATAAAGACACCACGCAGGGGTTTAAATCACGTCGAAAATAGACGACAAATCATATTCTGTATCTCATCATTGACATCAAAATATCATCTTTAGTGTATTTCTAGTCTATATGCTTGTTGTATCTCACAGTAAGTTTGTTTTTGCAATATGAACATAAGAGTTTTATGTGATTCCCATCCATAAATTCAAGCAATAACCAACTTACAATGTTGTTTGCTGGTGTTTGTTAGTTCAGTTTGTTAGATCAGTATGAATCTTAATCTAATGCTTCCTCTTTTTCCTCATTTAGTTTTTTTTTTGTAAGATTTCAGACACTGAAGTTGCAGTTTTAATTACATTGTTTTAAATACATCCTATAATACATTTGCAAGCAAAATATATATCTGAGGGGCGTGAAACATTTTTTTAAACCAAGAATTTTTGTCATACCAAACTAACAATTTAGTGTTATTTTAAGCAGTGTAAAACAAAATAAACCTGGTTTATATATATCTCACTTAATTCTATATACTGAATATTATTGTTGTGCAATTAAAATGAAAAACCTTGGGCAATGCTGGGGCATGGGGGCCCCGGTTCTTGGACTTTGCAAAGGGCCACCAAAATGGTAAACACGCCACTGTCTGTTATCAGTTATATAAATGAGGGTAAATAATAATTAGCATTTTAGCCTATACGCCAAACACATGCATTGCAGTGGAAATTGTTCTGGTATGCATCAGCTGATATGTATATGCTTTTATGTTAAGTATTTTCAATTGATTGCATGTTTATTACATTATACTGTATATAAAAAGATTAACTTGACAGCAGTGTATGTATACATTATTTCAATGAAAAGAAATGCTTGTTTTTATACAGTACTTATTCAAAATATAACTTTCATTATCATTTCTGATGTGCATTTTAAACAGCCTGCTTATTCAGCCCTCTTATTTGTTTAACCCTTTGCCTCCAATAACTATGCTGGTCTATTTTGATATGGTTGGCTAGTTAGTTCCCAATCAAATACAGTACCATGCTACATTTTACCACATTTATAATACTGCTTTACTTCACAACATTAAATAGGTTGCTATTTGTGTCTTGTGTTTGTTGTTTCTCGATTTCTCTCCGCCTATCACATGTACAGGTCTACCATTGGTCAATTTTGCTGTCACTCATATCCATCCGATGATGTCATTTCAACTGTTCAATCAATTAATTACGTTTTCCACATTTATACTCTGTCATCCCACATCTATCAGAATTGTTGTTGTTTCAAAAAACTCATTGCTTGCCTGTTTCGTTTTTGTTATTGTAAGTTACCCAGTTTCCATTTGTTTGGAGTCACTTGATTGTTGCTATTTATGTTGTTTGTGACTCTATTTATGTTGGTTGTTTTGAAATGTCATTTTATGTTTTAAGGGTGCCATTGTGTTCTTGATGTTGTTTCTGTGTGCCATCCAAAAGCATTTTCCTCTCATCCCCACATTTCCGCAGACATCAATAGACAGTCGAAACTCAGCCTTCAAGAATACCACAGTGCAAATAATGCACAACACATATCATTAATCTTTGTTTTTCAAGTGCATAGCATGATAAATCGCTGGAGGACTGCAAAGAGCCGCAGCTGCTTTAAAACGAATCGAAAAATAATCGAATGCTTTTCTTTACTCTCACACGACCGCTCACAAAGACGGAGCTTTGAAGGGATCCATGCCTCTCTTCTGAAACCCTTTGAGTCGGATCCCTCTGTCAATAATCCAGAACATTTATCCCGTCTTTATCAAAGCTAAATTGCCCACTTTAAATTCATACTTTTTGTTTATGAGTCTATCATTGAGTGAGTGCCGGGTAATTTCAGACTCGGACACAAAACGCATTTCATTCGCCTCTGATGTCAGGGAAGATGGAGGGCTCGGCAGTGTATCATCTCAGAGCCTGAACGGTGCCCAGCGAGAGGACGGCTAGTTTGACAATTCAATTAAATCGCCCAGCTGACCCACTCGTACAAGCCGAAGCCGCAACAAAACGATGGTGTCATTCGAGTCAGTGTTCGAGAGTTAAAATCCATTTATGCAGCTGGTGTAGCTATTCATCAGGTTAACCAGAAGGATACTAATAGAAGTCAGTGAGCTGAGAAGAAATCCATACAGTATGTACGATAAAAAAGAGGCATTGTACAATGTCCTCATTTCATTTGCTCGAAAGAGCGCTGTGTTCTTTTCGGATTTTCATTCTTTTGTGGCACTCGAGCGTGTACGATGTTGCTTAATTGTGAAATTAGAAGAATTTCTACTAATTGTCCTACACAGTGAGGGAGTTGCCTCCAGGGCTAAATTGCCAGTGTATCTCCAACTTCATTAGCAAATTGTTTTACTGTTCACACTTGCTGGAGACAGAATTAAACATGACTGCGTCAGTACTCGTCTGCAGCAGTGTGTGCAAACTTCAGGTGTCCCTTTGTTGTAACTGCAAATAGTTTCAGATCAAGTGTTATATTGTAAATGCGTATATGTGCTCCTTATATTTATCTGTGGTTTGTCAAGTTTATCTTGATATAGAAGCATACTTTCTAGTGTTAACATATTGTATGTTGAACATTAAATAACAATTTATCATTTTAAAGGGAACATTTCACAAGACTTTTTTAAGTTGTCAAATAATGTATGTCAAGTTTTAGCTCAAAATACCATATAGATAATTTATTATATCATGTTAATATGCAAATGAGCTGATCTCTGCACTAAAAGGCAGTGCCGTGGTTGGATAGTGCAGATTAAGGGGCGGTGTTATCCCCTTCTGACATCACAAGGGGAGCCAAATGACCTCTTTTTCACATGCTTGCAGAGAATGGTTTACCAAAATTAAGTTACTGGGTTGATCTTTTTCACATTTTCTAGGTTGATAGAAGCACTGGGGATCCTAACCCTAACCCAATTATAGCACTTAAACATGGAAAAAAGTCAGATGTTCCTCTATAAGGAATATTCCTAACAGAATGATCAAATATTACAGATGCAACAAAATGGCATAATTATTTCATACTCTGTAAAAAATTGTTGTTTCAACTTAAAAAATGTAGTGTTCATGCTGCCTTAAAATTTTGAGTTAATTCAACTTAAAAATATTACTAAAAATATGTTTTGAGTCAACTAATGTTTTTAAGATTATTTTTGATTAACTTGAACACAAACACTAAGTTTTTTAAGTTAAAACAACAAATGTTTTACAGTGTATTTTTATCTCATATATATATTGTAATGTAAGACATATAGGGGCAGTTTCCTGGACAGGGTTTATCTTAGTCCCAGACTAAAATACATGTTTGAACTGTTTTCATTTTAAAACACATACTTTAACATAACAATTGGTACAGCAATGCTTTATCATTACAAAGGTCATGGGTTCTAAACTCAGGGAACACACATACCAATCAAATACATAGATTGAATGCACTGTAAGTTGCTTTGGATAAAACAACAGATATAGAGTTACCTGGGTCGGTTTAGTTGTATTCATAAATAAATATTTGACCACACAATGCCCCTGACTGACCAGTCATTGAGCAGTCAAATAAATGTTTAAATAAAATTAAACTGCTTACATTGTAATTCAGATGGATTGCTTTCAAACCGGCAGGTGTGTCCAACAATTTTTTTGTAATTTTTTTAAAGAGGGCCTTAAATGCACTTTAAAATAAAGTATGTGAATCACATCCTGCATATCAGAAAGCTTCTCTTTTTTGAGCCTTCTAAGAGGCAGCCATTATAGCTGTCACTTCTCATAATGCATAAAGGACTGTGAGCCTATTGGATGACCTTGGCAGAACTAATTTGCATAACCTCTCAGTACCCCACCCATCCCCACCAGGATGCCATTCTTAGTTAAAGCATGAAAATGCAGCTTGTGTATAAAAAACACAGCCTTTTCCCCTTTGCACACAAACACTCAAAGACACACTTACCCATTGGCTGGAGAGCCTTACATAATGTATGATGAGATCTATAGTTAGAGTCTATGCTTGGGATTTCTGCAGAGTACTCACTGATTGCTGAGGTAATGTGGTAAACACAAGTATTGTGTATGTTGTTGCATAGCTGCCAGTAGGAGAAAGAGTGAGAGAGAGAGAGAGAGAGAGAGAGAGAGAGAGAGAGACAGAGAGAGAGAGAGAGAGAGAGAGAGAGAGAGAGAGAGAGAGAGAGAGAGAGAGAGAGAGAGAGAGAGAGAGAGAGATTTACAAACTGAAAACTATAATTAGATAACTAGAAAAATATGACCAGGCTTGGATAGACACATTTAAAACAAAAAATAACCCTCAGAAATATTCATTGATGTAAAAAGTCTCTCTATTTCAAGACAGTATTGTCTACTGAAAGTCTGTTTTTCAAATCTTTTGCACTGTTTCAAAATAAATTACATTTATAGATGATCCCTAACATTGTGTGGTCCTTAATTACATTTTCAATCTGAGTCTATCCATTATGGAGGACCACAAGAGTCATGCAAAATGTAATAAAGAACTTCAATTTTTAATAACTACCTGGACAATAAAAATAGCAATTAATAGATTTGTTTAAAAATTCATTAATTAATCTATAAATAAATAGACAAAGTTACAAAAAAAATCATTATGTAACATTTTATTAGGCAATAAAAAATGAGATTATAAAAATAACATAGAAATGAAATATTAATCCATTAATAAATAATTCAAATTAATATAACAATTTATAAAAACAACATAAAATACTCAATAAGTTCATCATTTTAAATTGCATTTATAAATTCTTAATTAAATAATGGAATTTCAAATTGTATTTCAAAAAGCGATTTAATGGATTAATATTTCATTTCTACGTTATTTTTATAATCTCACTTTTTATTGCCTAATAAAATCTTACATAAATGATTTTTTTATAACTTTGTCTATTTATTTATAGATTAATTAATGAATTTTTAAACAAATCTATTAATTGCTATTTTTATTGTCCAGGTAGTTATTAAATATTGAAGTTCTTTATTACATTTTGCATGACTCTTGTGGTCCTCCATAATCCATATCCTTGCATTTCTACAATAGAGATTTACATTTCAATCGACATCTTATCCCGAGAGCTTAGAGCGGAGGATATTTAAATAATTTAAAAACATTAAAGAGCACCTATTTCATTGCTAAAAACAACGTTATTTTGTGTATTTGGTATGATACAATGTGTTTGCGTGGTTTATGTTTCAAAAAACACATTATTTTCCACATACCGTAACATACCATTTTTGTAGCTCCAGATTTCACTCTCTTCCTGAAACGCAAGGATTTGAAAAGCTCTGTGTCCCTGATTGGCCAGCTGATCTGTACATGGCTATTGGCCTGAATACCTCTGAATACCGGAAATGTGATGCTCCTTACCATGTTTGAAAGATTCGGTTGCTAACAGGAGTTAACTTACAGGCTATGAGCTGAAGCGGGAGGAATTATGATAATGTCGGTCTGGTCTATATCACCAATCCCAGGAAGTAAACTGTTACCTACAATCCGTGTGTTTGTTTGTAGTCCAAGAAAAAAGATTTATGTTGGAGACTATAACTTGAGCCTTGTTTACTTTGGGGTTTGTACCTTTTGCATATCGTTAACATGTACTAATACACACTTACACATCAAAGGAAATTTTCAAACGTGAATCGGACAATAGGTGCTCTTTAAGTTAAAAAGGTTCAAAAGCTTTTCTGCCACTTTTGAAATTGATTTCTGGCCAGTAAGATGTTTCTATTTGGGAACCAAAATTAACATTGACTAAATGCATTGATTAAGTCCCAGTGATGAAAATCAAGTTTTTATTATTGTTTATGGGTTTTAAATATGCATTAAGACAAATCATGCGCAAATTCATCCTTCAAAATTACACTGAAAAAAAAAGTATTTATTCAATTTACTAAATTTGTTTAAGGCAGTGGTTCTCAAACTGGGGTCCGGGGCCCCCAGAAGGGCCGTGAGATGGTGCCAGGGGGCCCCAGTTTTATGACATTTTATAAAATACATTAATTTATCATGAATTCTGTGAAATTAATCCTAAAGAAATAAAGCAACACTACTTTGTATAATTTAATGTTTTGTTTAATTAAAATGTGAAGTTTTAGAGATGTTTCTTGTCATAAATTTTCTTTGGGGGGGGCCGCAAAGGAATGCACCGTACACAAAGGGGGCCGCAACTGAAAAAGTTTGAAAACCACTGGTTTGAGGTAAGTGGTTGCAATCAATTTCTTTCTTTCTTTCTTTCTTTCTTTCTTTCTTTCTTTCTTTCTTTCTTTCTTTCTTTCTTTCTTTCTTTCTTTCTTTCTTTCTTTCTTTCTTTCTTTCTTTCTTTCTTTCTTTCTTTCTTTCTTTTTTTTTTTTAACGCCATACCAGCTTCAAAGGCTATATTCATGGCGAGAATAAAGTATAATTAAATCAAAGGAAGATTAAAAAAGAGGTTTCAAATTTATTTCCTCTAGAAATCTTAAAACCATGCTTGGGCTGCAATCAATTTATTTAAGCTACAGTATTTTAGTAAATTGAATGAATCATTTTTTTCAGTGTACTTTTTAATGAATTTGCACATGATTTGTCCTAATGCATATTTAAAACACCACGTAGACATATAAACAACAATTAAAACTAGATTTTCATTAGTAAATTGAATGGATCTTTTTTTTCAGTGTATTGTTGATTTTTTCCATAAAATCTGAAAACCGCGGTTTGAAATCGTCTCGGTTTCCTATGTCACAGACATGTAATCACATCAACATAGTTGAATGAGGGGTTCAGTAGTTTGGGCCATAGATATGTATGCCACATAGACTCTGCACTGAAACGGCAGCACTGCTGCTTCAGAGCCAAAATTATATATATATATATATATATATATATATATATATATATATATATATATATATATATATATATATATATATATATATATATCCTGCAAACGCAAAACTCATGCATTGCACAACCATCAGCTGTGTCTGGAACTGGTGAATGTGGCATCTACGTATTTATATATATCTATGGTCTGAGCGATTGAAGTGCGATTTGGCAAGTGAAGGCAGGGACTAATTCAAACATTCATCTATTGTCCGAACTTATGCAATTCAGTAGAGGCGGGGACTTATTTGCATATTAACTCATTCCCTGCCAACCATTTTTTTTTAAAGTTGCCCGCCAGCATTTTTTGTGATTTTTTACAAATTGCCTCCCAAGAAAATTTTCTGCTTTTAAACAAATAAATAAACAAAACAAACAAACAAACAAAACGAAAAAAGACTTTCACCTTATATTTTTTCTCTGCTTATAAACTGTTAAATTTGGATATTTTTCTTTAAAAATACAAATTTTAGCAAAAAGCTGAAATAATTGCATTTTTGTGAAGGAATTTTGTTAGAGATCAGATTCAGACGATTGTCTAAACATACCCAGAGTTTAAAATTAGTAAATAACGTTTTGGCTTCAGTTTTTCTTTTCAAATATTGGGTAAGTGTATCTAGTAGATAATCGCTGTATTGCAGATTAACGTAAAAATTGTTCAGAAACACATTTTTTATACAAATATTTTCTCCTAATTGATGAGATCAATGGCGGGGAATTAATATATAGGTAATATATATATATATATATATATATATATATATATATATATATATATATATATATATATATATATATATATATATATATATATATAAATATACACGTATACCAAATGACGCAAGGTTGTACAGTTACATTCAAGCTATTTTAAAGCATGAAGGAATTGTTATCACAAGAAAAACTACTAGGTTAGGGCAACCTTTTCAATCCATTTTCTCTGTTATTATTCTTAAAAAAGAGCTCTCGGTTGGAATACAGTTTGAAGTGAATGAAGCATCATGTACAAAAATACATGACCCAGTGAAACAGTACATTATAACAACCATGAGATATACGGAAATAAATCAATACATCAGCTTTTAAAATAAACATGTGGTCATTGTTGAATGTCGTGTATTTCATAACTTATTCCCTTGATTTTCATTCCAAAGACACTAAAGGCAAAACTTTGAATCGATATCAACTCAACCACAACCCTTTGAAAGCCTAAAGCGAAAATACCCTGCAAGACATCTCTTATAAGAAAGAATAGCACAGTATTATTGAAAAAATGGGGAGTGCAGATATTGAGAATCATATCTGAGAGCTCTTACGTACTCGGCACCCCACTTAGAGCTGACCCAGTCATTCTGCAATTCAGCCAGACTCTCTCAGTCAATGACCTTGGCATCTCAGCTAAAGCGAGACCCTCATATCAAATCACTGCAGAAAAGACCACCGGCATGCTGTGATGGGAGAAGGCATAATCAGATTTAAAGGGACAGATACAACAAAATACAAGCATTCATCATTTACCCACCCTCATGTAAATCTGCCCCAATGTTGAATAACGGAGCTTATACATTGTAAAACCTTTGGGTCACCCATTCAAGGTGTTCTCGTCATAGTGGTGTTTTTCATTAACAAAGACAATAACGAAACAACACACCTGCGGCTGTGGGGAGTTCGAAGGACTGTGGCGGTGACGCCAATAAACGGAAACAAGATGATTTATGGACGAGATGATTTATGGACATACTTAGGTTGATGATTATTTCAGTAACTAAACAAAGAAAAGCTAGAGGACCAGTTGCTTTTGATTAAAACTTTCAAGATGATTTCATTTAAAGTTTATATGAACATGACATTGACTAAACTGAAGCCCATTTTCAGTCAATGACTGAAAAGGACATGGCAGTGAAAGGTGACGAATCCCAGCAAAGAAATAGCCATCATTTCAGCATCTTTATTAAGTATAGACCCAATATGGCCTAGTCTAGCTATGAGTAACCCATTTTTAGCCAAAATAAACTTGAATGTGGTTACATGCCATTACATATATTCCAAGTCAACAGTGATAACAAGGTGTTTGGTTTCATTTCTTTTATTTCATTTAATTTCGGGCTACGGTTAGACTTCTATTAAATTTTTAATGCAGTCCAAATTTTGCCTTGTTTTTGCCTAAACATCTGGTCTGTGTTTGTATGGCTATTAGGCGTCTTTAAAATGCAAAATTGCTTGCTGGTATGAAGGTCAGTTGACTATAGGACAACTTTTCCAGTGAGGACACGCCAGCCAACAGCTGTGGCATTCTGAAAAGGTTAAGGTTTTCCCAAGAAAATGATTTTAATCTTGTTTATGAATTACCTATAATGAACACAGGTACCAAATGAAAGGTTGTCCCACAGATTATAATTTACCATGATTGTTTTGCATTCACTAATATACCAAATTGCTGTTTGTCTCATGAATCCCTTCTATGCAAGTTTATCTTTACGGTAAACAACTATATGTTTCTACTGTATTATTATCTTCATAATCTCTCAGGTGTATTTTCATACAGACACATACTGTATGTGCACAGCCGAACACACACACACAAACACAGTTAATTGTGTCTTAAAGCAGTGTCTCTCTCACTTTTTCTCTCCTCTGGAGATCTCATTACAGTTTCTGCAAGCTGTTCAGTCTCAGCGGTTGTCACACATGCTCATCATTATAACACAGCTTTACCCACTGATCTGAGGACAGTTCTGGTGGACCACCTACAGTGTTTGAAATTATGTTGAAAGTCCTCATTCAAGATCAACAATACGACTGTCAACTGCATTTTACTTTTAGGAACATTTTAGAGAGACACAAACGATATATAATGAGCTTCTCGCACTTATTTGCTCACTTTACTTTTATTTGTACAGCACCTTGCACAATAATAATAAAAAAGGTTTACAGAAAAACATGTACTAATGTCTTAAAGCAGCCAAGTAAACAAACCAAAGGTGACTGTGGCAAGTTGGTCTTTACAAAAAAGTACTGTAATGATAATAAAGTTGTCCATGTACAATGAAGGTAGCATGGTAAATGACTACCATATTCAAATAGTATTGAATTTACATTAAACAAGATACCAACCTGTGATTCACACAATATTTACAAAATATAAAAATATCGTTATGATGTCTTTTTTTTTTGCAAATAACAGTACCTTTTTGGATTGGATGATACTACTATAACCTTAACCAATGAGAACACAGATATACAGAAATCCCCAAAGTCAATGACAGGTGACCGGCTTCTCCTCTTCGATCCGTGATCTCTTATTCCCACCCTGCCCTTCTCTATAAATCCCCCCATAAGTTTTTCCTGCAATCCACGCTGAGCGTCAGAGAGAAGAATGAAAGGGATAACGTGAGTCATACATCAGTTTCCAGTCTCCTGTGTTGCCCTTGTCAAAAGTGTGAACCTATAACCGGCCTCTTTGGGTAAATTGAAAGATGTTTCTCTCCTTTCGTCCTCTAGGTGTTCAACCGCTCTGGGAGCAAAACATTAACAGCTTGTGCTTTTATCCCGTGGAGACCAGACATCACAGTGTATTTGTTTTTCCTCTGCCTATTACAGGAAAAGCGAACTGTTCCAGAAACACTAAGATGTTATTTACAATGTTTTGTTTTAAAGTATTTGTATAAAGCAGCTGTTTTGCTTTACTTTGCTTGAGAGGGCGAGTAAATAAATGATGTTTATTGTCGAACAGCAGGTACATTTAGCAGGTGTATTTTATGTACGTCCTCCAAAACTAACCTGATGTCAGTACAGCCAAGGTCTATACTATCTAAAAAGCTTTCTGAGAGGAATTATTTTCATCTGAATAGCATGCACATGACCTGCCACCACACATGGAGAAAACACAGAT
Organism: Paramisgurnus dabryanus; assembly: GCF_030506205.2. Taxonomy (NCBI): domain Eukaryota; kingdom Metazoa; phylum Chordata; class Actinopteri; order Cypriniformes; family Cobitidae; genus Paramisgurnus; species Paramisgurnus dabryanus. Next base: position 29,242,365 of record NC_133341.1, on the reverse strand, counting down.
TAGCCTTCACTGACAGTCCTAAACTGTGACCTTAAAAGAAGACAAGGACAAATATAAGCCTTATTTCTTATATAATGCTTTCAAGGGCCTACAACAGAAATCACAAGGCAAAGCATGTACGCTACTATTATGAAATTTCTGAGATATACAGTATACTGTTACTTGCAAAAGCTTTTTCATCACAATAATGTTTACTTTTAAAAGGCTGTCAATGTAGAAAGATGCCTTTTGCTACAGTCCTATACACTATGTAATATACAATGTAATATAAACACCAGCAGTGTAGATTTAACACTAGTGATTTTGCTGTGTAGATGCTGCTAAAAATCTACACAGTGGACCTTTAACTCTTTCACCGCCAGCGTTTTTAAAAAAAAGTTGCCAGCCAGCGCCAGCGTTTTTCATGATTTTCACCAAAGTTTAATGTCTTCCAGAAAATGTTCTTCTTCAAATAAATAAACATACAATATACCAAATGAAAGAACAGACCCTCTGCTTTCAAACAAAAAAAACCCGTTTCATCCTACCTTTAGTGGTTCTTTTGTAATCAGCTTTTGAATATGGGTAGGTTTCTGCAAAAACTTGTTAATTCCATTTTTGTGACGGACTTTTCATAGAGATCCCATTCAGAGCGATCTTTAAAACAGACACGGACATGCAGCTGCTTGCCATAGGGCAATACTTCCGGGTTTAAAAAGTTGCAGAAGGGCGCCACCTGGTGGATAATAGCGGTATTGCGGAAAGAGGGAAAATCTCGTCATTGGCAGGGAAGCGTTTTCTCTTGATTGACGAGATATCTCGTCAATGGCGGCGAAAGAGTTAAAGGAGGGGTCCATAATCTCTGAAAGCCAATGTTGATATTTGAAATGAACTAAACAAACACGCCCCTACCCCAATAGAATCTGGACCTTGTTTTGATAGACCCGCCCCACACATACGCAACCCAGGCAACAATGTTGATTAGTAGACACACCCCTTACTGCTGATTGGCTACAAGTGTGTTTTGGTAGGTGGCCCGACTCCCTTTTCCAAAGTGTTTTTTCAAAAACCACGCACCCTGCCTTTAACTACAACCAGATGTGAGGTTGGCCATATGCGACCATGCGGTGGGACGTGCTCGTTTTTTCCAGACCGTCCGCACCGCATCGAGTTAAAAACATTTCAACTTTTCAGAATGCCGCAAGCGTACCGCTAGTCATGTGACAAGAACCTACGCACCTAGCATTTTCCACACGTTTTAGGCTCGACATGTGAAATTCCCGTTATCACTTCTAATTTACTTTTAACTCTTTCCCCGCCATTGACGAGATATCTTGTCAATCAAGAGAAAACGCTTACCCGCCAATGACGAGTTTTTCCGTCTTTCCGCAATACCGCTATTATCCACTAGGTGGCGCCCTTCTGCAACTTTTTAAACCCGGAAGTATTGGACTATGGCAAGCGGCTGCATGTCCGTGTCTGTTTTAAAGATCGCTTTGAATGGGATCTCTATGAAAAGTCCGTCACAAAAATGGAATTATCTCTGCTTTTTGCTCAAAATGTGGTGTTTTTGCAGAAACCTACCCATATTCAAAAGCTGATTACAAAAGAACTACTGAAGGTAGGATGAAACGTTTTTTTTTTTGTTTGAAAGCAGAGGGTCTGTTCTTTCATTTGGTATATTTGTATGTTTATATATTTGAAGAAGAACATTTTCTGGAAGACATTAAACTTTTGTGAAAATCATGAAAAACGCTGGCTGGCAACTTTTTTTTAAAACGTTAATGGGTGACGTCATGCGTTGCCGAACAGAATTGTGGATTTGTCATCGTCACATTAATGCCGTTGCTCGCGGCAGAAGTTAAAAATGTATCAACTTTTTAAGTGCCAATGCGTGAGTCAGCCAATCAGATCGCCTTACCCGGGTACTTGAAATGTACTTCTTCTATGGGATATTTCAGTGTAAACATAGGACTCATATACTACAACAGGGGTTTTCAAACTTTTTGTGTGTGTGGACCACTATTTGTAATCAAGAATTTTCGCGGACCACCTCATAATACTTATTATAAAATATGTCTACACAAAGTCCTGAATTAATCTGCACATCTAAATAGTCTTACTAGCACTAAAACTATAACTGGTCATCACATCAGTACAACAGGTTTCTTAACCTTATATATCATAATTATTTATATACATATTCTTAGTGTTGGGAAAGTTCACTTTCTACATGAACTAGTTTAGTTCACAGATCACAAATTTTTAAATGAACTAGTTCAGTTCATAGTTCATATTTGAAAATGTTAAACTAGGTCACAGTTCCAAAAATGAACTAATTTATAGTTATTTTTTCCCATATTATTTTTTTTAAATGATTGCCATTATAGCTCATATAGAACCACCACAGACAGCAATTATTTGATCAGTTATAACACTGAAACTAAATGCGTCAGATTTCGTATAAATATCCAACTTTAAATCCTTATCCAACCAGGGTTTACATTAGCATTGACTGTCTTTTAATTTTTGTATTTGCTTACACATACCTTGAAAGGCTAGCTGGGTGGGGTCGCACCCCGGGCGAGAAGCGCTGCGAGGCATTGCGTGTATGACAACTCGCAGGTATTGCACACCACACGTGCACGTTAAATAGCGTGAGCTTAGTCAAAGTCTATTTCAAGATCCGGAATATGCGTTAGCAGCCTATGGTAATCGTTAACGATTTAGGACAAATATGATGTTATTTAATGTTAAACTATTTGAGTTGCGCGGCAGGAATTTCAGCAGCGTCTGTGTTGTTGTGATGACGCATGCAGCGTGACTGGTGAACACCGAGGGTGGCGGTGTTGCCAGATTGGGTGTTTTTTCCGCTACACATTAAGGCCTGTTTACAGTGTGTTTTAGTCGGGTTTTCGCCTGGAAGAATATACAAATCTGGCACCCTATTGAACGACGTTAACTGACAGAGCGTGACGTTCACAGGCACCAGAATGAATGAGTTCACAGTAACGTTTATTAGGCAGCAGTACACGTTCGCCCAAAATATGAACGAGTTTGTATATTAAAATATACATATTCTTATTTTGCCTTTTCACGGACCACCTGCAGTACCCTCACGGACCACTAGTGGTCCGCGGACCACAGTTTGGGAATGGCCGTACTACAACATGACCATAGTTTATGAACATATACTACAAAGTGACATACTGTAGAATAGTGCATATAGGAAACACGCACAATTAGGGCTTACTGGAGCATGCTAACTACTCGAACCTTAAAGGGACTGTAAGTAGGATTTACCCCATCTAGTGGTGAAATTGTATTTTGCATTCAAACGAATAGTGCTATAGAGCCTCGCTTTTCCAAATGCGTGTTGCAACTATGGTAGCCGTTATGTAATCACTGATCTCTTGTCCGTTTCAGCTGGTTCACGTGTTCTGAATGGAAATGCGTTGGTAGGCTAGTGCTTTTCGTCCCTGTCTGCTATTATAGTTTATCAATACGGCAGAACGACATGGAAGCCTCCTTGGACTTACCCATTCAATGTAAGTAAAGAGAAGAAATTCTAAGCTTACAAAGAAAAGTCAGATCATTGGCAGAGGTCATTTGACACCAATGAGGACATATTTATGAATCAAGACATTGATTTTGATTAATAAAACACTTAAAATCCTACTTATTGCCTGTTTAAAAGGGACAGTTCACCAAAAAAAAATATATATATATATATTTTATCATTTTCTCACTCACATGTTGTTACAAACCTGTATAAATTTCTTTGTTCTCATGAAAATTGAAAGAATATTTGTATCCTAACCGATCATGAGCCTCATTTACTTCCATAGAAGGAAAAAGAATACTATGGATGTGAATGGGGCTCATGATTGGTTTGGTTACAAACATTACTCAAAAAATCTTCCTTCGTGTTCATCAAAAGAAAGACATTTGTACAGGTTTGTAACAACATGAGAGCGAGCTAATGATGACAGAATTTTCATTTTGGGGTGAACTATCCCTTTAACCTCTGAGCAGACATAAACAGCGAGAAAAGACAGTGAGAAAGAGAGCATTAATAATTTAAATAACATTTGCTAGGCAGTAGATACAATTCATGGAAATGAAAAATGGCATACAGCACTTTTTGAAAATACTATCTGCTCTCCCAGTTTAATGTGAAGGGAATAGTATAAGTAAGTCATTTGTTGTTTGATTTCCCTGAAGATCGTAAATATTGTGACTCGATGAACCTTTCAAAACACAGCTGAGCTGTTTGTCTGAGTGGCCCAACGGGGCAGGGACAACCTGTTTCCCCCCCAAATAATGGCATTGTTATAAGAGCAATTGGAAAAGAAAATCTCTCAGCGGTTTAAGGATCTTCAAAATGAAATCCCAATTGCAATCCTTGGATTTGGATTTAAAGACCCTTGACAGCTAAACCAGTATTTTTGAACCATTTTGTCTCATCATACCCTTACAGCTCCAAACAAAGAAACATGTACTTTTTTATTACTAGTAGAGGTATAAAAAGTATTCCAAAATATTACTTAAGTGAAATTACAAATACTGAGTGTAAATTTTACTCAATTAAAAGTAAAAGTATCTGGCCAGAATCATTCTCGAGTAAAAGTAAAAAAGTACCACTTTTAAAACAAAAATTAACTTTAAGTAAATAATCGCTTAAAACAAGCAAAAAAATCTGTCAATTGAATAAGAAACATATTCTTGAAATAAATTTACTTTTTTCATAAATGCTTAATTCAAGAAAATTTTTCTTATTCCATTGGCAGATTTTTTTGCTTGCTTTAAGCACAAATTCGCTTAAATTTTATATGTTTTGTATAAAAACTAGACTTATTTTTCTAGGTCATCAAGAAAATACATCTTGATTTAAGAATTTTTTTTACTGAAAACAAGACAAAAATACTAAGTAAGAAATATTTTTTTGTAGTATGCAGTACACTGCAAAATGATTTTCAAGAAAAAAAAATTCTTAGTATTTTTGTCTTGTTTTCAGTAGAAATATCAAAAAAGTCTTGAATTAAGAAGCTTTTTCTTGATGAGCAAAACGACCCAAGAAAATAAGTCTAGTTTTAGACCAAAAATATAAAATTTAAGTGATTTTGTGCATAAAACAAGCAAAAAATCTGCCAATGGGTTTTTACTTACCCATTGGCAGATTTTTTTTGCTTGTTTGATGCACAAAATCACTTAAATTTGATATTTTTGGTCTTGAAACTAGACTTATTTTCTTGGGTCATTTTGCTAATCAAGAAAAAGCATCTTAGTTCAAGAATTTTTAGATATTTTTTACTTAAAACAAGACAAAAATACTAAGAATTTTTTTTCTTGAAAATCATTTTTTTGCAATGTAGAAACAGTGCAGATAATCCGTAGCATCTGGGCATGCAGGGTATTCACGTGCAAATGGGCCCGGGCCAATAGGGGGCCCGGCCCTGGGCCCGCCCCAAGTTTTAATTAAAAATATTTGTTTCAATTACATTTTTATTTGTGGCTGCAATAAATATATTTTTGTATGCATATCATGTGTATTGATTTCTTATTTCTCTATAATGTCTAATTTCTCCGTCATTTCTTGTTTGCGTTTATTATAATTTGTTTGCACTCTGCGGCTGCCGTAGACTACTACGCCATATTTTTTTACATGACGCATCGCCGCGCCAAAAAAAAGAAAACACAGTATGAGAGGTTATTATAGCGGCTATCTTCATGAACATTAAGGATGGACAAATATAAACATAAAAGTGGGGCCCTAAAGAGAAAAGAGAAGGCAGAGAAGTTAGTCACAACCCAAAACATTTTGTTTATCTTTATTTAAATCTACCCTTTGAAGTAAAAAAGTAAAGTAAAAAAATTGTACTACCTTATTAAAAGTATATGTTGTTAACAGACCTGTGGGCCACAGTTAACAGTGCCAATGGGCAAGGTTGGGGTGGGCTTTGGCTTAAGGGGGCCCGTAGTTTTTTTTTGCATATGGGCCCGGGACTGACTTGCTACGCCACTGGGCAGGACGCACAGATCAGACCTAAACAGTTGTGATAAACAATGTGGACAGTGAGTTGGGTTTCTTTATTGTGTTTTTCATGAGAATCGTACGTTTTTGCACGATTAACTTTGTATGAATTCATATGAATTAGCCAACTTAATATACAAATTATCATGAGATCAGGCTGAAAAAGAAGTACTTTTTGACTGTAAATAAAATTGTAAAGAGTAAAAAGTACTTTTTCTCTTAAAATTTTTTTATTTTTAATTGTACTCAAGTAAAGTAAAAATCCCCCAAAATAATACTTTAAAATTACTCAAGTACTTTACACCTATGATTACTAGACATAACTGCATATATCACTGTAATGATGCCCATTTTAACATTAAAGTTGCATTGTGTAACTTTTAAAAGGATCTCTTGAAAGAAATACAATATAATGCATAACTATATTATCAGTGGTGTATAAAGACCTTACATAATGAACCGTATTGTTTTTATTACTTTTTTTTATCTACATACACATACAACTGCAGCATTCATTAGGTTTTAAACTACATTAGGTCATCTTAAAGGAAGCAGATGGAGAAATGATTCACTGGAGCTCGCTCACTGTGCATTTCCTATGACTTCATCACCAAAAATCATGCACGAAAAGTGTTAAGCGTAAGCAAAAACAAAGGCATCCCAGCCTACTAATGTGTTTCTTTTACTGAACCACTCAAATCTGCAGCGGAGAATCTGTCGGGTCTCTGGTGTGGTTTTAAATAAGATCTTCCTCTCGTACTTGAGTGGAAGGGGATGAGGTTTGTTCTTTATGAAATCATCCAAAGCCCGGCTGAGCGGGTTTCTGTGATCTCTACTAGTAAACAAGCTTGAAAGCAAATTAAAAAATGCCTCCAGTACACACAGGTGGTCACACGCTTACAGTTGGATGCTTTCTCATTTATCTGCTGTAGTCGGGCCTTGCGCGCTCTCTCTCTCTCAAGACCGATGCGTGCTGAAGAGCAAAGATGGAGTGGTTTTTAGTGCAATGAATATATAAATGAAAAGGAATAATATTACTTTTGAGATGCACGGAGAAAAGGAGATGCACGTGGAGTCTGATATGGCTTTGGAGCTCTGGGGTGTGTGTGGTTTATGATTATGAAGGGCTGTTATGGACGATAAAATAACTATAAAGATAAAGTTTGTTGCAAATTTAAGAGAGTATGGGAGTACGCAACACAACTATGATAATAAAGATACAGACAAACGATATCGTTGGGATTGTTTTCAGAGCAATTTTTTTCAAGCTGATGAACAATAGAACAATAAAATTTGCTGCCAAATGATCTAGGACCACTAAGTGTTGTTTGGCCTTTGCTGATGTCCTCTTTCACGATGTCTAGGATACTTTGAAACTGATACTGGCTCGTACAAGAGTATGACTAAAATTTGCTTTCAAAAGATAACAACTCCCTCGTTCGAGAAATGGCTTCTCCCATCTACTCTTATCTTTGAAGTACCCAAAGGTGGCTGCTTTTCTTTTTGTTTCTTTGCAAAATATAAAGCAACAGCAGGTAATCTACTCTACAGTACATCCATTTTTCATACTAACACTGCAGCGTGCAACATCAGGAATTAACATTAATGCCCACAAGAATTAACATAACATAGCATATTTTGGCATAATTTGGCTTTAGTTTTATCTTTATAGTTAGTCTTATTGTGCATAGTGTGAACATACCAATACATTTGTTTACAGTGAACGTGACTGGATATGGGAACACAACAAAGATCAATTTTATTTGTCTCTTTCATGCAGTGGCGAAGCTACAGGTGGGCCTTTGAGTTGTGGCCCACCCAGTCAGAAGGCAATCATTTTCCAGACAAATGTGTAAATAATTTAACAAAAATAAATAATAGTACTACGAATAGACGTCTTATCACACTATAATTTCATATATGTAATAAAATTATAAATATAATTCAAATATAAAATATAAGTGCAAGTTTGCATGTTCAGGCAGTTTCGAAGTTTTCTTTTACCCTATAGGTGCACACGCTTGTCAACATGAAACTTTGAACATTTTGCTTAAAGGAATAGTCTACCCTTTTGCCATATTAAACTATGTTATTACCAAAATTTAGACGAATTAATACCTATCTTTTTTCAATGCGTGCACTGTACAGCACGTCGTGAATGTGTTAGCCTAGCCCCATTCATTCCTATGGTACCAAACAGGGAAGCCACCACAGACTTCCGTGTTTTCCCTATTTAAAGACTGTTACATGAGGAGATAAACCAGTAAGTATGGTGCCACAAAATAAAACTTTTTTTGGTACCATAGGAATGAATGGGGCTAGGCTAAATGCTAACACATTCACAATGCGCTGTACAGTGCACGCATTGAAAAAAGATAGGTATGTATTAATTCGTTCAGGTTGAGGAAATAACATAGTTTAATATGGCAAAAGGGTAGACTATTCCTTTAAACACTAAATTCAAGAAACATTTGCTTACCCCACTGGCAGATTTGTTTTGCTTGTTTTATGCACAAAATCACTTAAATTTTATATTTTTGGTCCAAAAACTAGACTTATTTTCTTCGGTCATTTTGCTCATCAAGAAAAGCATCTTTATTTAAGAATATTTAGATATTTTTACGGAAACAAGACAAAAATACTAAGAATGTTTTTTCTTGAATATAATTTTTTGCAGTGTACCTTTCGTCAAGAGGTAGTTTACGCAAAAATAAAAATTCTGTCATTATTTGAAGAGTCTGGTTCCAAAACGCGAAAAACACCATTTAAAAAAAATTAGTTACCACCAAAATCAATATTGTATCTGGTCAGTTTTAAAAAGTTAATTCTGTATTTCACGCAAAATCCAATATCCGCCATGTTATTCTGTCATCTTTTCTCCCTTTTTTCCAAACCGTGACAAACACAACATGTTTTTCTTTGTAGAATGCAATAAATCTGCTTAACCAATCACAGCGCACCATACCACACACTGTAAACAACAATGGTGGTGCTTTGAATACACACAAAATCCTAGTTTTCGAATAATTTACATGAGTGGCACTCGGGTGAAGGAAAAATGCAGGTTGTTTCTTGTTCTCACACGACAGCATCAAGCTTCTGTCATGCTAACACATTGACCCCAGAGGATCTTATGAAAAACTTTACATTATTTTACGCGAGGTCGACGAAAATCGAGCAGGACCAAAACATTTTACAGCTGATCGCTGTCAAAAAAGTTAATCTACGATGTCCCAAGGATGACAACAGCAATGACAGTGTTCTTAATATGACAAAGTGTTTTGATTAATGTTAATGTTTATATTTTATCAGTGTATACCACTAGTCAACTAAATGAATATAACATGGCAAAGATGAATGCACATTTATATAGGCGATTGATTCAATAGAATTATAGCATTTTGATAAAAAAATTTTTTGGAAAAAATTAACATAAACATTATGTTATTATAACCTAAAGACTCTATAGTTTGTAACAGAAAATAGTGGTTTTCATCTTGTCACTTTCTTGGTATAGAAAACAGAATTTTTACCCAAATTAGTCAAAAAGGATTTATTGCGTTTTGGAACCAAACTCTTCATTTACTCAATCTCAAGTTGTTACAAACCTGTATACATTTCTTTGTTCGCCTAAACACAAAGAAAGATATTTGCAATAATGCAGGAAACAGGAGCCCCATTGACTTACATCTACCTATATGGCTAATAATATACAGTATCAAAACCTGATTTCATAGGAATTCGATTATGAAAAAACACTGATGATACCCCAACCCAAGGGGAAAAAGCAAATCGTACACAAATACATTTAAATAAATACACATTAATGCGGAATAAAACACAATACTCAACATGATACAAAAGAAAAAAGTATTTTATTGTTTCAATTATCCGGATTTTCGTGTTTCGAGTATTTTACAACAAGTATCTATAATAAGACCTCTTAACATTATATTCACATTTCAATTAATTTAAAATCAAATATTTTGTACATGCTTAGGGACAAACATTCCCTGGACTGACGGTGTCAAGATGGAGAAAGGCACATGAGTTCTTGGGTGAACACATGGTTTTGTTGTGCATTAGGAAGTAAATTAAATACTGGAACGAAAATACAAAACTACTGTACTGTGTCAGATTGAAGTCTAAACTACTTTCTGTTTCATAGCACTTGGGATATACGTCTGAAGTTTCAACACGGATAGTAGCCTAAACTATCCAAAGTAATTCACAGCCTGTAGAAATAAGTGTTGATATGGCAATTGATAAGAAGTAAAACTTGAGATTTTACTAAGGGGTTTGCAAAGTTTGTTCGCTCTTTGTTCATTTGTATTACTCTTTTAAATATTCCTCAGTTTCACTAAAACAGCTCGTCAAAATTCGGAGAAAGCTGCGGTACGCAGGGAATCTGTACAGCGGACTTGCTAAGAGTTTTTGACGGGTATTTCGACAGCAAGTCATTTCCCTGTAATTGTAGCCGACTGGTCTAGCATCTCGCTCAGTAGTAAACACGCCAAAAGATAAAATTCCACCTTTAAAGTGTTTTACCCTGAAAGTGGGTCGTGGAGATACAGTATCAACACTCCCCATGTGAGTTCTGCATCCAACCCTTGACTCAGGGTTCGAGTTTATGGCTGTTCTCCAGCACAGGGAGGTTGCTTGTCAGGTCAGATGATGCTCAGTGCCTGGGGTGTTTAATCCAGTTCCGAATCATCCATTTTTGCCCTGAGCACCTCTGAACCACCAGACGCAGACCGAAGTTCGCCTCTTTGGACATTTCGACCTCCAGACAGCGCCCGGTGTCTCGACTTATGATGGGGCCGTTCTGAGTAAAAATGTAAAGGATTAGAAAGGTATTCATTATAATTCTAAAATATATCTAGGGTTCATAGCAATGAATTTCATGAACTTTATATAAGGGATAATGTTTATAAGGCAGCTGGTAGTTATCACAGAAAAAAGCCTTGACAGTGCGAGGACCCAAAATGAAGCAAAGGGTCTTGTATCACCATGGGCGTCGGAAGCAAATGAAAAGAGGGTGGGTCCCCACATAACCCCCCCCCCCCCCCCCCGAAAGATACATTTACTGCAATAGATGACATTTTCATGTTTCCTTTTAATTAGCCTGAACATTTGCGTTTATTAAATTAAAGACAGTAGCCTATTACGGTCGAAATTCTGGTAATAGCCCTTTAAATATTTTGCAAATAATGACAGATGTCATGTTTCATTTATCTTTCTCTGTGTCATTTTTTTTTCTCTACTCTGCTGACAGTAGGCTACAATGTTTATTTTTTATTTTGAGGAAATAAAAGGTAAGAAAAACGAATGAAGGTAAACTGATACAACTTTTGTATACCTTTTTTATTTGTTATACCCAATTTCTCTTTCTCTCTCTTAGAGAAATATAAATGTGAGATTCTGGAAATGAGATCACTTTATTTTATGGTATACGTCGGGAGACACTTTTGCTGTCATAAGAGTTTGAGCATGTGTACTTCTAAAACACAATCGATTAAACAGAGGTATGACTTTATGAATTCTGCAAATGTACCTCGCAAATAATAACAATACGTGAGGACGTTCATGTCGCAAATGAAAAGTAATTGCAGGCTTCTGTAAAAAAAAACTTGAAAATTATCCAGCGATCGTGGGACCATAATAAAAATAAACTATTTTACAGCAGTAATAATATTTTAACGAGTAGCCTACACTTTTAACGTTTGAAAGGAACCACATTTAGTGCTGTGTTAATTATCATTAAAAGCAAAACGGGATCTCTGTGCCTCCGCGACAGACGCAATTCTTCTGGCATCTCTCCTCATCATCTCCTCTTTTTTTTTCTTCTGTGTCTTGAACTTGGGGCTCGAGTCCGACCTAAGGTTTGAGCTGCCTTTAAGAACACCAAGCTAAGTTCGTTTACCGTTAATTATTAAGACTTAATGGGCAGGCAAACTCGTGAAACAATGAAAGTAAAACAATCCGCTATAATATGGTTTTACACGTCTATAGAAAATATACTATAAATAAAGCAGTTATTAATTTTCCTAATGCATGGTTGTTTGACATTTACTTCTGTTTAAAACATTTGGCAAAGGAGGTTTTTCAGCACTATGTTCGAACAGCAACTCAGCGTCCACTCACCCCTGCGAATTATGTTTAAAAGCTGAAACGGGTCCGCGGTGTAAAAAAAAGCAAAGGTTAGCGATCCCTGCTCTAGTGGAATGGATTTGGACTAACAGCGCTTTGATAAGTGAACAGACAAATGCAGAAAAAGTGAAAAAGTGGGTGGGTCCATTATCATTGGTCTTAAAAAGTGGGTGGGTCCTGTCCCACCCATGTATAATGGTTCCGACGCCCATGTGTATCACACTAAAGGTGCTTATTTTGCGCTAACAACCGGCTGCCTCTACATTAACCCACTTATTACACGACTATTAACCTCAAAAGTAAGGTAAGGAACACTAAATATTGATTTGAAATATTTAATTAGCTTATATTTAACGAAAGCCGACCTTTCGCGAGGTAAACCCATTTACTTTCGGTTTTAAGATAAGACAAGACGTTCAAATATCACAAACACAAAATTTGGTTTAGTCATTTGTTAATATAATGTCATATATGTTATTAAAAGGCATACATTAAACTATACATGATAAAATGATTTGCAGCATCCGGGTAACCGTGTGTTATTAGTTTTGAGCCGTTGTTATCTGGGATAACAAACCTGCAAATGAGCAATGAGTAGGGTGGCCATTCGTGCCAGTTCCGCCGGACACGTCCCGAACATGTTTTCGGGTTCATTATCAGGAAGTCGCGTTGGTCGACCGCATACGTCATCAAGGTTTAATATTTCGAGTTTAATGTCAGAAAAGCAACCATTACATTTCAAGGTAAGAATGAAACTACAATGATTGTATGTCTTAAAAGAAATAAATCTTAATTTTCTAATGTATTTTAACTGAAATGTGAGAACCTCGATGACGTATGCGGTCGAACAACGCGACTTCCGAGAACGCACCCGAAAACATGTTCGGGACGTGTCCGGCGGAACTGGGAATCGAACTTGGGTCGCCGAAAGGGCAAAAGCACCAAATGTCGGAGCGCAGATTGCACTTTTAAACAGCAGTTTCTAAAGGATGATATATTTTAAGATACAGCAAAATGAAATAAAGAATTTTTAAGATATTTCTAAGTTCCATCTCTAATGAAAAATCCAGCAAAGGGTTAGTCCAGCTTGCTACACCAGCAATACCAGCTAAAACCAAGCTGGGAGACCAGCTAAAACCAGCTCACCAGCTTATGCTGGTCTTAGCTGGATATTTCAGTAGGGATAAAGTTTTCAGGAACACAATAAAAAAATCACTGATATTTCTGTTTTCTATGAACTTTAGGGACAGCATCATCTTTGAAACCATTTTCATCTAAAAAAATATTTAGCTTATTTTAAAGCAACACCAAAGAGTTTTTTTTTTTACCTTAAAATAACGTTTCCAAAAAAGTTTCAGTGGTTCATCCACTCAAAACAGGGTGAACAGCACTTTCACATTCGCTTTGCAGCCCTCTATCGGCCAAAACCGCACTAAAGAAGTTTCCAACCGTCGGGTAGTGGTCCTGTAGTTCGAGTGAAAACTACAAAAACTTGCTTTACGGCAGACCTACAATCCAATCAGAGCCAGCTATGCTGCAGTATTTACGACAATTACGCTTCTAACCTGTAGGGGGAGCAAAGAGCAATAACTCTTTAGTGTTGCTTTAAAACAAATGTTTTGCTTTTATGTCAGCAATCCCCATTAGGGGAATAAAATCTTTTTATGTCTGATGTAGGAAAACAAATATTTATATCAAGCAGTAAGTAAGCTAACAAAAAATTATCACTGGAAGTGCAAACAAGTGTTTCTCACCTGAGTAAAATCCCACAGTCTCTGTGAGGACCTGGTAACAACATCACATTTTTTCAAGCCCGGGGTTCTTCCCCTTCCATCGTCTATTAGGCATTTTGTGTCGGGCAGAAATGTCGTGGACCCCAGGGGTCCTAACTGCAGCAACCCTTCAGTAGTGTACCTGGCCAACTGAAATTAAACAACAAAAAAAGTGTAAAACATCTAAACTAACCAGAGAAAGAAGTATCTACAAAATACCTTAAAGTCCCACTGTGGGAAAAAATCAGGTTTTTATTGTTGTTTATATGTCTATGTGGTGTTTTTAATACAATTAAGACAAGCCATATACTGTATCATTCAAAACCATGCTGAGTATTTTCTCAGAGACAGTCTTATTCCCGCGGTTTAAAATCGTCTTGGTTTCCAATGTCACAAATGTAACCAATCATGTCGCATAGACTCGGCTCTGAAACGATCGCATCACAGCTGCTTCAGCTTTGCTTCTGTGCTGCTCACGCCTCCAAACTTAGCAGTCATGTGTTTGAAACTTCAAAATGCAGCATCTATTTACGGTAACACTTTATTTTTCGATAGTCCACTTTACACATTTTACTAACTATAAGTAACTTTGCAACTACTTATCAACTACAAATCTTTAGAGAATTATTAGAATGTCTGCTTAATATCTACTAACACTTTATTGTGATGATATCTCAACAGACATTCAACTGTCTATAAGTATCTTTGCACGTGCATGTCAACTTATTCCACTAACCCAAACCCTTCCCTAACCCCAACCCTTACAGTCTACTAATACACTAATGACAGTTAGTTGACGTATAGTTGCAAAATATTGAAAGTTAGCTGACATGTAGTTATTTATAGTTAGTAGAATGTCTAAAGTGGACTATCAAAATAAAGTGTAACCCTATTTACATTTATATATATATATATATATATATATATATATATATATATATATATATATATATATATATATATATATATATGTTTCGAGGTGCTGCGAAAACGTGGAGGCGGAGACTAATTTGCATATTCATATCTTTGGTCTGAGCTGTGTGATTGAGTAGAGGCGGGGATTAATATGCATATTCATAGAACCATCATTGAACCATTCAAGCTGTTTTAAAGCATAAAAAAATACTGTGACGAGTTAAACTTTTATAAATTATATTATAATCTTTAAAGATAAGTTTTAACCAAGGGGAAACTTTATGATCTCTCTGATGAAGCCAATACGTGCGTCCAAGATGGTGACAGCAGGCACCACCTACTTTAAGCTTCAAAAATGTTCTTCAGAAATCTATGGGTGACGTCACGGACACTAAGTCCATCTTTTCTTGAAGTCTATGGTTTTAACTGATAACATTTTTGACTTCAGGGAGACTTTAAAAGATAAAGTGTTTTAACTTTCTAATACAATTTTAGCTCAATTAAAGGGATAGTTCACCCAAAAATGACAATTCTGGCATGATTTACTCACGCTCATGTTGTACTTAAAGGAATATTCCATTTTCTTAAAAGAAAAATCCAGATAATTTACTCACCACCATGTCATCCAAAATGTTGATGTCTTTCTTTGTTCAGTCGAGAAGATATTATTAAGGGTCTTATCTAGCAAAACGATTGTCATATTTGACAATAAAAATAAAAAATATACACTTTTAAAGCACAACTTCTCGTCTAAATCCGGTCCAGCGCGACCTAACGTAAATACGTAGTGACGTAGGGAGGTCACGTGTTACATATATAAAACGCACATTTGCGGACCATTGTAAACAATAAACTGACACAAAGACATTAATTAGTATCATTCAACATACAACAACGTAGGAACGGTCCTCGTTCTCAACACTTGTAAACACTGGGGCGGAGTTTCGCGTTCATCCTCTGTGACCTCTTGACGTCATGACGTATTGCGTGGGGTCATGTGGCGCATCCCGACCGGATTTAAACGAGAAGTTGTGGTTTAAAAGTGCATTTTTTTTTCTTGTCAAAAATGCCAATCGTTTTGCTAGACCCTTATGCCTCGTTTGGGATAGTTTATAGTCCTTTGAAACTCCGTTGAAAAAAACTGTTACGTGTTGATTTAAGTGTTAATTGTTGATGATTATTAAAGTCCATTAAAATGAGAAAAATCCTGCAATGATTTCCTCAAAAAACATAATTTCTTCTCGACTGAACAAAGAAAGACGTCATCATTTTGGATGACATGGTGGTGAGTAAATTATCTGGATTTTTCTTTTAAGAAAATGGAATATTCCTTTAACCTTTATGAGTTTCTTTATTCTGTTGAACACAAAAAGAGATATTTAAAAAAAAAAGTAAGTAGGAACACAGTTGACAATACCCACTGACTTCAATAGTAAGAAAAAAACAAATACTATGGAATTCAATGGGTACCGTCGACTGTGTGCCTATCTCCATTTATCAAAATATTTTCTTGTGTGTCTAACAGAATAAAGAAACCTTATCCTTTTATGTTCAAAATACCAGTTGTAAAATTTAGATTGTTGTTTCATTGTTAAATTAAGGAAATAAACAAAGCCCATCAGATACACGGCTGAACCTACCTACAGTATAAGATTATCATTACATTATGCATTAGGCTACACATCACTTTATATACTGCTTTCACAATACTAAATACATCTGGAAAGATCAAGATAAGTTCAGATATCAGCTACCTATTACGGTAAGTACACAGTACAGAATAACACGGGTCAATAATTCAACTGAAAGTCAATCTTTGTGATATTATATCCCAAGGTCATCAAATCGTAATGAAGTACAAGCTGACGTTCAATGGAAATCAAGCTCGCTCTATTGTGTAAAGTTAATCTATAGAAGCGAGGGTAATTGTCTGGTGACCAAGGTGAAAATAGCACTAGGACAATAGAGCGAGCTCATCTTCACGCATGCTGTAACCTGATTCGAATTCACAAGAGACAGATTCCTTTATATGACCTCACAGAGACTGATTCGCACATGGCAACAGGAGTTTCATTGAAAGGATGACAAATAGGACAAATGGCGCATTTTGAATAAACCCTGTAAGTACACAGTGGGTCACGTTGCTTTAGTTTCCATGAGCAGAATTTAAGAAGGTATTGGGGGTATTATTGCACAATGACTTATTGATGGAAAAATTAAATTATAATATTTAAATTAAGCTAAAATAACTTTATAACAATTAGTAAGATAAAATTGTGAGCAAAAAATTACATTTCTAGACTAACGTGACAAAACATGAAATACAAAAAAATCTTTAGTTTAGAATGCAGAAAAATATTGAATTAAAATGTTTGTCATTGAGAAGTGAAATGAAACAAATGGCAAAATGAAGCTTAGCCTTATCATGTAAAACCAGCCTGTAATTTAATGATAAAATGGGAAATAATTTCAATTTCTTTACTTTCCTTAGGCATGGATTATAAACTGGGACTGTCATACAGAGTAAGCGAGATAGATTGTATTTCAAATTGTTCATTGGATCATGCCTCTATTGTGCATGGATGACAATGAAAAGGTCACCGCTCCCTGTCAAAAGTCACAGCTGGGTAGAAGAGCTGTTTGATATTTTATATCCATTTAATCCAAATAAATGGAAATCTTAAACATTAAAGTCACGTCTAAGCCAAAGACTTACTGTATGAAAACGAAGCCGCTATTTTGTCAGTGAGCGAACAAGCACCAAAACTGAGATGCGATCTTGCCATCTTTCTACCCCAAGCTGCTGTCTGTTTCCAGACAATGATACAATGCACCACCAACATGAACTTAATCTATATTGAGGTTGAAAGGACATGTTTCAATTACAAATCTCATTTAATACTCGCAAATCACATCAAGACGTTTGCGCTGGAGGAAATGGCACGGTTTTCCCCCAGAATACCGTTACGTATGTCCTGAACTTGATTTCATTAAACAGCTTCACGAGTGCTGAATATTCATGGCTGCTGGCCAGAACGTAAACTAAATTGAGTGTTCCTGCAGTTCAATTGGTAGAGCACTGCATCAGCAGCGCATGAGGTCATGGGTTCGATTTTTAGGAAAAACACATACTGATATTAAAATGAATGCACTGTGAGGTGCATTGGGAAAGAGTGTCTGTAAAATGTGTAAAATAATTTAAATGGAATGATGGAACCATATTTTCAGGATTTAGTTAAACAAAATATAATCTTTTAGACACCCATAATTAAAAAAAAAATATTGGTCAAATAATCCCCTTGTCTAGTACTTATAACCAGGGCTTTACAGAATCTGCTGACTTTTTTGCTTTTTCTATTTTTTTTATTTTTATTTTTTTAAATCTGCTGAATTCTGCGGAATGATTTTAAATGTTTTAAAAGAATTTAAGCTGTAAATATTACAAAATTGCATCTAAAATAATTACTTTTTAAAGGCTTACAATGAAAATGAATATACCAAAACAATGTTTTCTCTGAATTAAACCGGACCAACATGAACCAGATAATGTGCATGTAAAGATAGAATTATAGTTTGTATATAAAATGACATATATTATTGTTTATAGTGTTATATATTATAACAGAATAAAAAAGCTTGTGTTAAAGGACAAGTTCGATATTTTACACTGCCCTGTTTTCAGATTGTTTATGATGAAATAGAACGGTTTTGACTGAAATTTCGACATATGCGGCTGCCCTGAGAATTTTCGGATGTTTGTGTTTCACCTCAGACCTCTACAATCGGTTTAATGGTGCACTGGAACAATCCTTCCTAATATGCATTAAACTTTCGTTTACAAAGACGGTGTAGTCAGGGGTGTTCACTGGTATGCACACAAAAATCGCTGCAAAAGATGCTTTCCAACAGCTGTTTTAGCATTCGTTGTTAACTTGTGGACCTATTTTTCCAAACGTCTCACACCCGTACATTCTTCTGCTTAGAGCTTGAATAATAGACACTCCAGCCCAGGTGGTGGCGCTAATCCGCCATTGCCAATTGCAAGAATAGAAACAAAGTTCCCGGCGCGGAGTAATACCGTACCTCACAACACATCTAATACAAGTCAATGGAGTTGGTAAAAACTACGATAAAACCTGTTGGAATGCGTCTTTTGCAGCGATTTTTGTGTGAGCATACCAGTGAACACCCCTGACCACTCGGTGAGTTTCACATCTTTGTAAACGAAAGTTTAATGCATTTTAGAAAGGATTGTTCCAGTGCACCATTAAACCCATTGTAAAGGTGGGAGGTGAAACACAAACCCCCCCAAATTCTCGGGGCAGCCGCATATGTCGAAATTTCAGTCAAAACCGTTCTATTTCATCATAAACAATCTGAAAACAGGGCTTTAAGTGTAAAATACCGAACTTGTCCTTTAATACGGTCTCATTATGAATTTAACACATATGAAGATAATTTTATCATTTTTACAATGCAATGTAAACTTTATATTAAACATAACAAGAGCATTTCTATTGTAAACGGATTTGAAATGATTATGTGCTGACTGTCGCGCATCAAATAGATGACTGAGTCAAATGAGTTTTATTTAATCCCAAATATAAAATGGTTTGTGCTCTCTATCATTAAAAACAGTCAAAGCAAACCACGCGCAAGGTTAATGTACTTTTCAATGACAGCTCACAAACACGCAGGATACGCTATGTATGTGTGCTTGTTGTCAATGACGGTTTCTGGTCACAAACACGCTCAAGCGCGTGAAACTTTCATGTGCTCACGTGAAACTTTCATGTGCAGAATTTTTTTTTGTTTAGTTTCGCGTGCTCGCTTGAAACTATCGCGAGCGCACAAGTGAAGCTTTCACTTTCAAGTGCGCGTGCAATAGTTTCAGGTGAGCGCGCGATAGTTTCACGTGCTCGCACGATAGCTTCACGTGAGCACGCAAAACTAAACTTAAAGGACAAGTTCGGTATTTTAGACTTAAAGCCCGGTTTTCAGATTGTTTATGGTCAAATAGAATGGTTTTGACTGAAATTTCGACATTTTCGGCTGCCCTGAGAATTTTCGCGTGTTTGTGTTTCAGCTCAGACCTCTATAATGGCTTTATAGGTGCACTGGAACAATCCTTCCTAAAATGCATTAAACTTTCGTTTACAAAGACGTGAAACTCACCGAGTGGTCAGGGGTGTTCACTGATATGCTCACACAAAAATCGCTGCAAAAGACGCATTCCAACAGCTGTTTTAGCATTCGTTGTTAACTTGTGGACCTATTTCCCCAAACGCCTCACACCCGTACATTCTTCCGCTTAGAGCTTGAATAATAAACACTCCAGCCCAGGTGGTGGCGCTAATCCGCCTTTGCCAATTGCAAGAATAGAAACAAAGTTCCCGGCGCGGAGTAATACCGTACCTCACAGGACGTCTAATACAATCAATGGAGTTGGTAAAAACTACGATAAAACCTGTTGTAATGCGTCTTTTGCAGCGATTTTTGTGTGAGCATACCAGTAAACAACCCTGACCACTCGGTGAGTTTCACGTCTTTGTAAACGAAAGTTTAATGCATTTTAGGAAGGATTGTTCCAGTGCACCTATAGACCCATTGTAGAGGTCTGAGCTGAAACACAAACACGCGAAAATTCTCAGGGCAGCCGAAAATGTCGAAATTTCAGTCAAAACCATTCTATTTGACCATAAACAATCTGAAAACAGGGCTTTAAGTCTAAAATACCGAACTTGTCCTTTAAAAAAAAAAATTCTGCACATGAAGGTTTTGTGTGAACACATGAAAGTTTCACGTGAGCACATGAAACTAAACTTTATTTAATTTTTGTTCCATGTCCCATGGCTCCGTAGTTTCAGGTTAAAATATGGACCAATTTAATTAGGGTAATTTAAAACCATCGGTTGGATTTCCTATGGTTGCAAAATTATGGGAATTTTGGAAACTTTTCATGGAAATTACACGGGAATATATGGGAATTTTGGCACACGGATAAAGATGAGTCTGATGTTGAGGAAGCTAATATTTGAATGTGATACAGTTGGTATAAATTTCCCAAAATTTACAAAGAATTTCAAACTTGAAATATTTTTAAAATTATTGAGCTTTGCAACCCTAATTTTACCCAACCATGTGTTAAAACAACCCAGCATTTTTGAGGGTGTTCTCATTTGTCAACATTTTGGAATAACAAAAAAGTCATTGACACTAAATAAAAAATAACAATAAGGTTAATGTAAGCACGCTAACTTGTGATGACATGCCGTGACATGGGTAAAGTATCGCCCTGTCATCGTCCTCTGAGCCCTGGTCAAGGCAGTACCCGCTGGCTTTACTGTTCCGCACCTGAAAACCACAACAAGAAACAATGACCAGTTATAGAATCAAGGTATCTATTAAACTTTATGTTCCTGTAGCTTAAATGAAAGGGCATTGTTTTAGCAGTGCAGTGGCTGTGGGTTTGAAGTGAAGACCAAGAAGAATATTTGTTTTGAAACCAAATATAGGCCTATCCAAATCATGAAACATACATGTATACACATAATTCAGCATGTCGCAGTTTTGTTTTCGCATCTTCAAAATTTAAAAAGTGCACACAAGGTTATCAGTATTGCCAGCTTTGACCATCCACAAAACCTTATACTGGACCGAGCATAAGACATGCTGAATCTGTGGTCTAGCAGAGATATTTTCAGACTATGAGACTATAGATTTTTCAACCCTACAGGGATCAATATATAAATGCAGGTCAATTTTTTTCCACAAATTGAAAAAAAAACAGTAAGATTTCTGTAGAGATTCATGCCTGTTGAATTTAAGTGTATACACACACACACACACACACACACACACACACACACACACACACACACACACACACACACACACACGCGCGCGCACGCACGCACACACAGTCCTGGCTCTTTCTACCCACTAATACTCCAAAGCTAATAGCAGCCTCATTAAATCTCATTAGGAGGAAATTGGAGCTAATCCCAATGCTAACTACAATGTTGCTATGGCGACCAATTATCTTTACATTTCTGCTTTATAGCTGCTATATTACAGATTCATACAAAAAAATTACATTTCAGACCTTGCATAATGCAACCATGAAGCGGCGAATAAAAAGTTGTGAGCACAAAATCAGCAAAACAAAATGCATTATGAATACAATAGTCAAATTATTTATTCAACATATGTTATGGTAATAATTTAGTATATTTTATGACCTATACAGGTAATGGTAATATTAAAACGATTGAATTTACAGATATTTTTGTTTATTGTTTATCAAATCGCAAAAAATTGAAATTAAAAACTATAAGTTGTTTAGTTATGTGCCCTCATAATCGTTCATTAAAAATGCAAATCTCCTCATAACAATCTCTCTTTACCTCCAGTCATATGGTATGGTAGGTGGGCGGGGTTTGGGTAAAGATTGCAGCGATTAGCAAATAGCAACATGACCCAACTTCAAATTATCCAATTGGTTCTCAATAGATGAATTCAAGTCCAGCCCTACCATTTTTACATTTCAGAAGCCGTATGAATCGGATATACGTCACCACATGGAAAATAAGACAATCGCTAAAATTTAAGCATCTAAAGCTCTGTTTCTGATCTTGCACATTTGCAAGTGTATAAACAAAAGTGAAACGAAAAGGTCCGGTCTGATCACCCCATTTAAATGTAACATTTGGATCTTAAAAAAAAAGTGAATGATAAGTTGTTCACATTCTTCATAAAAGTATCAAGGCATTAAACTAACAGCATGTAAAAGCACAAACCCTTCTAGTTTTATTGGTTTAAAATGTGCATAAAAGCTTGATGTGTCTTTATTACCTCCCCATAAGTGATGGTGTTATTGTAGATTCTCATCTCAGGGTAGACATGCTCCAGGTACCAGCGAAAGCTCCTGCAGTTCAATTTCTTTCTCAGCGCAACACGCTCTGACACATCACCAAAATCCACTCCTGGGTTCTAGAAAAACAAACAAAGATATTTAATCATTTTACAGTTTGTGTTTTATGGAAAACAATTTAAATGCATTAATTACAACTTCTTGGGATTATGGGAAAAAATCTAGTTTATTGGAAGTTCACCGAATCCAATATTTGCCAGCATTTTTTATCAGTAAGGGGATTTCTATGTGGGCTATTGACACAAAATGTCCACCAGATGTGGCCATCAAGCCACTAATCAGAACATTTAAGTATACAAGTTGAGTCATAATAAATGAAGTTAAATTACACATGGATAAGTATTGAAAACACTTTATTTAATACTTTGTAGAAAAGCATTTGTTGGTGATTACAGCTTCTAGACGCCTCTTGTATGGAGAGACCAGTCGTCTGCATTGCTCAGGAGTGATTCTAGCCCATTCTTCCACACAAATGGTCTTTAAATCTTGAAAGTTCCTTGGGCCTCTTTTATTAACTATGATCTTCAGTTCTCTCACTGGGCCATTCAACCAACTTGATTTTCTTTCTTTGAAACCACTTCATTGTTTCCTTGGCCTTGTGTTTGGGATCATTGTCTTGTTGAAATGTCTGCCCTCTTTTCATTTTCAGCTTTCTGGTAGATGGCAGCAGATTTTTATCCAGAATTTCTCGGTACATTTCTCCATTCATCCTGCCTTCAATAATATGAAGTCTGCCAGTACCCCTTGCTGAATAGCAGCCCCAAACCATGATGCTTCCACCCCCAAACTTAACTGTTGGTATGGTGTTCTTGGGGTGGTGGGCAGTGCCATTTGGTGTTTTCGAATGACTGCCGAAAAGTTCAATTTTGCTTTGATTTGACCATACTATACTCTCCGAATAATCCACAGGCTTCTCCAAATGCTCTTTCCCAAACTTTAACCAAGCCTCATCATGCTTTTTGTTCAGAAATGGAGTCTTGCGTGCTGAGCGTGCATGGATGCCATCGGGGTTAAGTGCATCGCTTATAGTTTTCTTTGAAACAACAGTACCTGCTGAAGCAAGGTCTTCCTGAAGTTCTGCCCGAGTGGTTCTTGGCTCTTGGAGAACTCTCCTGATTATTCTTTGGACTCCTCAGACAGGGATCTTACGTGGAGCACCTGATAGTGGCCGGTTTATGGTTAAGTGATGCTCTTTCCATTTCCGGATAATGGCCCCCACAGTGCTTACAGGAACATTCAGCATTCTGGAAATGCGCCTATAACCATTCCCATCAAAATGCTTTTCAACTGTGTGATTTCACTTTATTTATTATGACTCAACTTGTATACTTAAATGTTCTGATTTCTTTGTATGAATTCAATATTTGGCTTGAAGGCTACATCTACTGGAAATTTTGTGTCAACGATAGAAGTATTCAGGGCAGGCCAAACACAATTTACTGGTTAGCTGGGCAATTGGAGCACATTGCACCTTTCAGACCGATGAGGCAGGGCATAAAGGAGCAACAATAATGTACAGTATGTGAAAAATATTGTGTGTGTACAGCAAAGTAGTAGGGGCTCTTTAAACAAATGGAACCAGAAAATATTTTATTTTAGAAAACATTAAACCAATAGTCATACTTTGTGATATATTTCTTCACAATATGATTTTTAAATATCACACTAAGTAGTTTTATAAGGTCAGTTGTTAAAGTTATTAAAGAAGTATTCCTTTATGAAACTAGCTAAACTGCAGTACTAAAATCTGTGGTAAATTTCAGTTTGCACATTCTTCAACCTTTTATAAACTAATTAGGCAGTTTATGACCTTCACAATTTTAAATATCTTCCCTCGTTCCATCATCAGGTCATAACACATAAACAAAGGAGCTCTAATCTGCGTGAAAATTGTCTTTCATTAGGAGCTACTAACATGCTAATCGGCTGTTTAATTACCAGCGCCAGCGATTGAGCTCACGTAAGCGTGGAGAAGAGCTCAGCGGATTGATGCAAAAACTTCATCAGCATGCCAGTTTTCAAAAACACGTTAACAATTTTAAACTTAAAAGGATAGTTAACCCAGAAATAAAACTCATCAGTCATCGTTTACTCACCCTCATGTTGTTCTAAACCTGTATGAGTTTCTTTATTACGTTAAGTATTTAAAAGATATTTTGATAAATGTGACCTTGGACCACAAAACTAGTCATAATAACACGGGTATATCTGTAGTAATAGCCAACAATATATTGTATGGGTCAAAATTATAGATTTTTTCTGCCAAAAATTATTAGGATATTAAGTTAAGATCATGTTCCATGAAGATATTTGTAAATTTCCTAATTTAATATAGAACTTATTTATCACTAATAATGTGTTGCTAAAGAATTAATTTTGACAACTTTAAAGGTGACTTTTTGCACCCTCAGATTCCAGATTTTCAAATAGTTGACTATACACTATATTGCCAAAGGTTTGGGACACCCCTCCAAATCATTAAATTCACTAGAAAATGTGACAAATAACAACCCAGTAACTTAGTTTTAGTAAACCATTCTCTGCAAGCATGCGAAAAATAGGTCATTGAAATTTGCTCCCCTTGTGATGTCAGAAGGGGATAATACCGTCCCTAAATCTGCACTATCCAACTTTAGCATGCTATAATAAATTATCTATAAGGTATTTTGAGATAGATCTTACATCATACATACTCTGGAGACACCAAAGATTTTTCTTACAACCCCTTTAACTCTTTCGCCGCCAGCATTGTTAAAAAAAGTTGCCAGCCAGCGCCAGCGTTTTTCATGATTTTCACAAAAGTTTAATGCCTTCCAGAAAATGTAATATATAAACATACAATATACCAAATGAAAGAACAGACCCTCTGCTTTCAATAAAAAAAAAAAAAACGTTTCATCCTACCTTCAGTGGTTCTTTTGTAATCAACATTTGAATATGGGTAGGTTTCTGCAAAAACACCACATTTTGAGCAAAAAGCAGAGATAATTCCATTTTTGTGACGGACTTTTCATAGAGATCCCATTCAGAGCGATCTTTAAAACAGACACGGACATGCAGCCACTTGCCATAGGGCAATAATTAAAAAAGTTGCGGAAAAAAAAAGTTGTATCCACCTGGTGGATAATAGCGGTATTGCGGAAAGACGGAAAATCTCGTCATTGGCGGGGAAGCGTTTTCTCTTAATTGACGAGATATCTCGTCAATGGCGGTGAAAGAGTTAATGTCCCAGCACAGGACGATCACTTGAAACCATGTCTTGTATGTTCTTGTGGTGCATGATTAACCAATCAGCATTGGAGTTACAGATAAACTATTAGTCACTTAGCATTTAGATGGCTGAAATAAAAAAAGCTTAGACCTTTGTGGTCAGAACTGAATGCCCATAATGAAAAATAGCCAGATTACTTATAAGAGCCTGCTAGTTAAGCCACTGCACCTGAGATGAAGAGAAATGAATAACTTTCTCAAAGTACTATAGACTTATTTAAAGTAAGTAAGTCATTTAAAGAAATAGTGCACTATATACGTGTTTTATGAATGTTACTTTCATTCAAGACCATTTAAGGAAAAACTGTGGGCGTTATTGTAATAGATGGGAATGCACTACAATAAAGACGTGAAATTTAACAAAGCTACAAAGAAATACAGATTTATAATGTATACCTGCTATTGTAAGCAATTATGTGCTTGCAACCATTGAAAGATAGTGTTGCTACATTGCTGTTTAAAAGTGAAGTATCTCATTATATTTTCTGTCCGAGGCTATTCCTAAAGCACTTAAATGCAATTACACCCTTTAATGACTTAAGCGCAGGCTCTTGATAAATTACTCTTTACCGCTTTATCTTTCAATAAGAGGAAAAACTATGTTTACAGATCATGGATCATTAAAATGAATTACAGTGAATTTAAAGAATGCCATTTTACCTGCACTCAATATTATAGCAAACACGAGTGCGGTTTAAAAAGACCACGCTTTCATAAATAACCCTAATCAAATGTATTGGGATACAATTTCCATACATATAATTACACAATAACTGTCTAAAACATTTTTATTTGTAGTTTAGCTTGTACTGCATGACGTGCTAGCAATGCTTAAATCAAGGGTTTGACTGGTCAGGAAATTAAGTTTATTTGCTCTTCAGTTACTCTCAAATATGTAGAAACAGATTTGTAATGGATGACTGCAGTAATCGTGTGCAGATTAAAACCGACTCTGACAAGTTGCCAAACTTCATTTACAAATTTACACTGTGAATTGTGCATGGAAGATGAGAGTAAATCAATCAAGACTTTAAATCATGAAATCTGGTGTCTATCCTAAACCCATTCTTTCTCCCAAAGGCGTCATAAAATCAAATCATGGTCAAACCCCTTCCATGTCACTATAAAAAGCTAGGCGTACGTTTTTAACGCATGGGGCATTCTCCTTTCTCTTAATTTTTGGATGTGTAGGGTAATTCATTACTTTCAGCTGTTTGGCTTACGTCAAATAAAGACACATTGAATAAATTGAATAATTTCATTGTATACTTACCTTCAAGTTTTTACAAACCTCTATGAATTTCGTTGTTTTGCTGAATACTTATGGTTTGGTTACAAACATTGCTTAAAATATCTTCCAAATGACAGAATTGTAATTTTTGGGTGAACTCTCTCTTTTAACTTTTTAAAGGTAAAAATGTTCCAGCTATGTACATTTGCCATGCCCATTGCATCTGTGTATTGACGCCAGCAGTTTACAATGCAGTGCCGTATAGACAATGACACAAAAGTCAAAATGCAATGAAATGGCAATCAAAACGACTGCTTCCACACGCGAATTAAAGTACTTTTTTGTCCAAATTACATGCTAGTGGGATTGTA
This sequence comes from Paramisgurnus dabryanus, assembly GCF_030506205.2. Lineage (NCBI taxonomy): Eukaryota > Metazoa > Chordata > Actinopteri > Cypriniformes > Cobitidae > Paramisgurnus > Paramisgurnus dabryanus. Next base: position 29,214,710 of record NC_133341.1, on the reverse strand, counting down.
AAATAATCAATGTAGTTGGTGTTGAGTAAAAGCGATTGCTTCAAGTGTAACTTACGTTCATGGGAATATTCCAGGCCATGTAGACATGGGACTTAAACTCATCCATCCAGACTTCGGCCGCTCTCAATGCGTTTCGCTTGGCGTAGTAGTCAATGTCATTGTTGTATGGTTTCTTGGTGCGTTCGATGTGCGCCACTCTGGCACAAGGAAGGACCTCCATACTGCCACCACACTGCCACACCTGTAAAGATAGAAAGTAAATATTTAAAGTTATAATTTATGACCAAATTGCATTTTGCCTGGAAGGTTGTGATTTTAAAATTAGTGGTGATTAATCATGATTAATCGCATAAATATATATAAATAAATATATATAAATATATATGCATATGTAAATGTTTCTTAAATAAATACATGAATGTGTGTGTTTTATTTTGTATGCGATTACATCATAATCAGAGATGGGGACTCGAGTTTGAGACTCGGACTCGAGTGCGACTTAAGTCGCACACACAGTGAATTCAGTCTCGACTTGAGACTCCTCCTCAAAGACTTCAGACTCGACTCGGACTCGAGCCGCGCGACTCGTGGACAATGTTTATTTTTAGGAAACGTCTGATGAGCTTGCTGTTATTCCCCTCCCTCCATTACCTACAACCTGCCCACATTGTCACACGTGACGTATCTGCTCCGCGCGCATGGCCGCGAACATACTGCACCAGCCGCTGCTGTGCCATTCATCTGAAGCTTTGGGTAGTGCTGTAACGTATCCGTGGTTCGGCTCGCATGCGATTCACGGATTAATATGCAATTTAAATAGGGTAAGTTTATCATTAACGTGTTTCAAAGGCTTGCAATTGTTTAAATGGTTAAACAATTTAACCGCAAAAAGGCGCTCAAGTGAGCAGATTTCTGTACGCACATGCGGTTAAGTGTGTCCGGTCCAGCTCCAGTCGGGTCCAGAGTTGCGCTACTTTGCGTCATACTGTAGTCCATTAACATACATTTGCTGAATAGAGCAATGAAACCAACGTAAGGTTTTTATGTGAAGCGACTGCTGCATCTTCTTCCTGAAGCGCTGTTTGGAATTCGCCCTCCGCCTGTGTTTGAGCACGCGTTTAAGTGCCCTCAGTAGTGCACATACGGAGAGGTGTTTCAAAAGTTAAGCCAACATAAAATCTTTCTTTTCTTGACAGGGCACATACACACAAAATTATCTCTCAGTATTCTTTTTCTAATAAAAAATTTTTGTTTATGTCTTAAGAAACCAGTCTGGGCTTATTTGTTCTTAAAGAGACAGTAACCTCAATTATTACACGGCTCTCTGGAATGCTTGATTCTGATTGGTCAGTTGAGACATTTGCAGGTTCGTTCTTTTCAAATAATAACTGCTCCAAAGTAATAACGTATAGCCGGTACTACTTGTACAATTAAAATCGCTCCGCGCCAATAAAGATTACTGTTTGGCGCCATCTTGTGACAAACACTGGACAACCAACGAACAACGACAAGACACAGAGAGCTTACTGAGACTGAACTTGACAAAATAGAGCATGACAGCTACGAAGCCAACACACAAAAAAAATACAGAATGGGCATTAAAACTTCTCAAAGACTGGCTAAAACAGAAAAAAATGGAGACAGACAAGTATGAAGCAGAGGATCTTAATAAGGTATTACGATCATTTTATGCATCTGTGCAAAGTTTCGCGGAAGGATAAAAATGTTATTTTAAAACAAATATGCCAATAAAATGTTTCAAATTCATATTCATGTCCAGTTTTTTTTCTTATGTGGCAAGTAGCCGTGTAATAAGCCTGTAGTTATCGCGAAATAAGCCCCTTCAGTGTGATACAAGGCCCTCCGCTTCGCGTCGGGTCCTGATCACACTGTCGGGGCTTATTTCCCGATAACTACCGGCTGCCTCTACATTATCCCTTACTTATTACACGGCTCTCTGGAATGCTTGATTCTGATTGGTCAGTTGAGACATCTGCAGGTTCGTTCTTTTCAAATAATAACCGCTCCAAAATAATAACGCATAGCCGGACTACTTGCACAAGTAAAATCGCTCCGCGCCAATAAAGATCAATAAAGATTACTGTTTGGCGCCATCTTGTGACAAACACTGGACAACCACGACAATACACAGAGAGCTTACGGAGACTGAACTTGACAAAATAGAGCATGACAGCTACGAAGCCAACACACAAAAAAAATACAGAATGGGCATTAAAACTTCTCAAAGACTGGCTAAAACAGAAAAAAATGGAGACAGACAAGTATGAAGCAGAGGATCTTAATAAGGTATTACGATCATTTTATGCATCTGTGCAAAGTTTCGCGGAAGGATAAAATTTTTATTTTAAAACAAATATGTCAATAAAATGTTTCAAATTCATATTCATGTCCAGTTTTTTTTCTTATGTGGCAAGTAGCCGTGTAATAAGCGGGATAATGTAGAGGCAGCCTGTAGTTATCGCGAAATAAGCCCCTTCAGTGTGATACAAGACCCTCCGCTTCGCGTCGGGTCCTGATCACACTGTCGGGGCTTATTTCCCAATAACTACCGGCTGCCTCTACATTATCCCTTACTTAACCTACTTAAGTCTGTGTCATTTACGTTAATCAAACAACCCAAGACAAACAGAAAATCACTTCTATTGCTCTAATAATAATAATAATAATAATAATATTTAATTTGTACAATAAAGACAGTGTTATTATCCATTTAATTTAATTCTGTACCTAATGCTAATTTTAGACCTTACTTAATGTGCAAATTTGTTCTTTTTTATAAATGTTGTTAATTTCTTTATTTGTTATTAGAGTTTTATTTGTTACAACGAGACTTCAGACTTGACTTGGACTTGAGCTCAAAGACTTGTGAGCATCTCTGATTAACATGAACTAAGATTAATACATGTTGTAGATGTTAGCTAATGTTCATGTTAGCTAAAGTCAAAGTCAGTGCTCTGCCATATGCAACATGTACTGTGCATGTGCCAAATCCCTCCTCTAGAAGATGTCATCGATAATGGTTGACGATTGGCTCTCTTTACTGGAAGGCGGGACTAGAGCGGACACATTGACTGATGAGATCTCCCCCATTCATATAAATTCCAGTTGTGCATCTTGTTAATATTAAATATCTTTGTGTTAGCTAATGCATCAGCTATTATTAACAAATACAACCTTATTCTACAGTGTTACCCTGACATCTTTGATGTCTTTCATTTTGGACAAATCGTATTTTTGGGTAAACTATCGCTTTTAATTTCAATGCTGCCATCATTAATTAACAGGGAAATTAGTATTACTTGCTTAGCTTTGGATTTTTGTGACATATACTTCTGCTTATTTTTGCACTAGCACTGTTGACTTTTTGCATACTGTTTAACAAGCATAAAACCACAAAGAGGTAATATGAATTTTACAGCAACAAAACCCAAAGCCAAATACTGTTGTCTAAACTTCAACCAACAGGCTGCACTCCAAATGAACTGCTTTTTATTTGGGGCAGTTATATCTCCATTGAGGTTTGCCCCCTTCATAATAGAAAGTGTGTGCACTCTCTTGATACAGCAATTAAATGTTAAGGGCCATTAGTTTGTGCTGAGATGAGAGAAACGGGCAGTGATAAATGAAGGGGTGGCGGAACGAGCGTAAATATGTTTTTCCCTCGAGACCCACCAGTCACGCTGTTATGCTGACGCAGGTTCGGGTCTGTCTGCCTACACATCACAGAAATACAGAAAACAAGCACAAAACGTGTGCCATTATAAAACAGAAACCGTTCGGCGGCAATGACAGGGGTGGGAAAAAATTCAAAGAAAGTCCCATTTTTTCTCACAGATGTTTTTTTAACCTCTTTATGACCATTTTAGAATTAAACACTTTTTGCTGTTGTAACTTTATTTCTTTTGACAATATAGGATGCGGCATCTATCGAATGTCCTCGATATCTTTGGTGGCTTTACCGAATGGCCCTTTAGTTTCTATAGCAGCACATTCTCTCTTTTACACCCCATCTCTTTAAGAACCACCGGTCTTCTATCTTCCGCTAAGCGTGACATTAATGGAACCAGCTATGCATTCACTGACTTTCATTAACTGTGAAAATACTTTAAACTTCAGCACCACTGATCCATGGTGTAACCTGGGTGTACAAAATCAATCTTGGTGTACTGTTATGGTCTTACTGCCAGTCGACTCCAGCCGTAGGTCTCTTTCTCTCCTCACATTGAATATTTTACTGTGTGCTATAACCTCAATAAAAAATTATTTAAGCCACGGAAAAGACAACAAATTAACTTATTACCCTTCACTGTTTAGATCAGAGTTGAGTAAAGAGATTTCTTAAATCTAGAGGAGTTTGCATTAAACATCACAATGTTGGAATTCTGGTACATTCATATGGGGCATAAGCGTTAACGCTTGACAGAAGGCGTGTGTGAAGCATGGCCAATCGCCAATCACAGTTGCCCCAACACATGCTCATCTGGGGCACGTTCAAGTTCAAACCACTACGCTACGGTTTCCGGGTTGAACGACACGTTTCCTGGAAAAGGTGTGCGCCCGTGTGGAACCGGGTTTGAGATCCGTTTTCTCATGTTTGGTGGGTGTGTCAGAACTGCAGAATCAGCAGCAACATTGAGTACGTTTACATGCACAGAATAAGCGGATAACTATCAAAAATCTGCTTATTACAGAAAACTGTTTTCATGCGTTTACATGCAAATCAATAAGCCGGCTATGCAGACAAATGCGTTTACATGGGACTTGAAGACTTATCAGTTTTCTCGCAGGCAGTGACGTCACCACCTATAGTACACAATAGTCGTTCAAAAAGTCTGCATAATCTGTCTTAAGCTGTACTGTTGCATTTTTTTCTTGTGTGTGCAGAACCTGTAAATGTAACATGAGCTTCTATTTTAACAGTTTCTCTGCCAACTGCTTTTGTCGAGCGAAGACTTTTATGCGTTAATTTGCGTTTATTTCGGCGTGTGACGTTTATCTTTCATACTTGGAGACATGCGCACATGGACAAAACCGTGAGAAAGCCGGTTAAGGTGTTTACATGCCACGCAAAATCGGCGTAATGAGCAAAAAACTACCTGTGCCGATCGGTTTTTGCTTACGCCGTTTATGAGCTTTCCCCCATTAAAGAAAACAGTTTTACGCGTTTACATGACCCCACGTGTTATCAGTTTATTAAGCATAATCGGCGTAAGACTGTGCATGTAAACGCACTCACTATGTAAATAAACCACAAGGTATTTAAGCGATAGCTCGAACAATGGGTCCATGATTAGAATGATCTCTTTTATTCTGGACAGCAAGGACAGTGACTGTAACATCGAGCGTATTTTACAGTAACAAAAACGTATTTATAACGATTTCATCAGGCTCAGAAAACATTTAAAAAAGAACATAAAAATTGCCTGCTCAGCTACCGTAGTCGCAACTCTTGCATCTACAACGCATCACTGTTTCATTTTAAAAAGGTTTTTGTTGGGGCTGAATGCATCCAGGTTCTACGGTCTTGCATGAATGTAACATAATGGTTATTTGCATAAGCCAATCTGATTGGTGGACGCATGTGCTTGAAAATTTTCGAAATGTTCAACTTCTGCCGCAAGCAACGGCAGTGAGGGACACCGATGGATCCACAATTTAGTTCACCAATTAACTCTTTCCCCGCCAGCATTTTTTATGATCAAAAACACATCACAAAAGTTTAATGCGTTCCAGAAAATCCTCCTATTAACTCTTTCCCTGCCATTGACAAGATATCTCGTCAATTAAGAGAAAACGCTTCCCCGCCAATGACGAGATTTTCCGTCTTTCCGCAACACCGCTATTATCCACCAGGTGGCGCCCTTCCTCAACTTTTTAAAACCGGAAGTATTGCCCTATGGCAAGCTGCTGCATGTCCGTGTCTGTTTTAAAGATCGCTCTGAATGGGATCTCTATGAAAAGTCCGTCACAAAAATTGAATTATTTTTGCTTTTTGCTCAAAATATGGTGTTTTTGCAAAAACCTACCCATATTCAAAAGCTGATTGCAAAAGAACCACTAAAGGTAGGATGAAACGTTTTTTTTTTGTTTGAAAGCAGAGGGTCTGTTCTTTCATTTGCTATATTGTATGTTTATTTATTTAAAGAAGAACATTTTCTGGAAGGCATTAAACTTTGGTGAAAATCATGAAAAACGCTGGCAACTTTTTTTAAAAACGCTGGCGGTGAAAGAGTTAAAATATATAAACATCCAATATATGAAATAAAAGAACAGACCCTCTGCTTTTAAACAAATAAATCAGTTTCATTCTACCTTCATGTGTTCTGTTGTTATCACCTCTCAAATATGTGTAGGTTTCATCAAAAACACCAAATTTTGAGCAAAAAGCTGAGATAATTCAATTTTTCTGAAGAACTTTTGATAGAGATCAGATGCAGAGCGATCCTTTAAACTTACACAGACATGCAGCTGTTTGCCCTAGGGCAATACTTCCGGGTTTTATAAGTTGCGGAAGAGCGGTACCTGGTGGATAATAGCGGTATTGCAGATTGACGAGATAACTCGTCAATGGCAGGGAAAGAGTTAAAAGTAAATGGGAAGTGTTAACACTGGCGCCCCATGTTAATGTACTGTCAGTGAATCAGTGCTTGTGAATTAGGGTTGTGCCGATAGATGATAATATCCGATAGTTGGTGATGGTTATAATTATTATTATCATCATAGTTTCACATTAACATGCGCATTGCATGCTTTTCCTTGTATAAGAGGGTTTGTGGGCTTCACATTGACTCAATGTGTGCGTTTTGGACTCTTGCTCGGACCTGAATGCGCTTGGCATGGACTCCATCTAGCATCTGAACTTGTAATGTACATGATTTGGACTCTTACTCTCAAATGAGCTTGTAATACGCATGGCTCTGACATTTCCTTGCACTAGAGAGGTTGTTAGCGCGCAGACGGTTAACCTGTTAACCTGAATCACCGTTTCCAACCCCCCCCCCCCAAAATTTCATAGAAAACCTAAAATAGATACAGTTTATGAAGTCTTTGCACAAAAGCATAAGTTTGGTCTCATTTGAAAGCAGACACTTGGAAGTTTATGAAGAGGTCAAAATCTGTTACTGTCAAAGTTGTTATAGAGAGCTTAAATTATACTTTTTTATTAACCTCACAAAACATACATGAAATAATTTTTATGAAAAACTAAGCAAGTGTGCACCAGCAAGTGTTTTGTTCCCGCTCGGATTAATGCCATCATTTTTAAGAAGGTGTTGCCCTTGCTCTTTTTTGTCCACCAATCAAGTGACTTGAACAAATTAACAAATAAATAAATTTGTAAACTACTGTCCCGTCCTCCCTGATACTATTATGTATGGCGATCTCACAGGCTGGCGATAAGAAGATCTCCAAATGGGGCAAATCCCCGGCACTAGTGTGAATTCTGAAAGGAAACAAACCTACAACAAATTTACTTCACTACATGATAGACATCAAGCCCAATGAAATCTACTGGATATTTGCATTTTAGATAATGTCTTTTAGCTTTGAAGTCATTTACTGTATAATCTAGTAAACTCCATAAAGTTATATTAGTGTTGTATTCAAGAACACCTAAACCAAGACCAAGATTTAAGGGGTTAAGACCAAGACAAGTCCAGGACCAAGGCAGGGCGAGACCGAGTCAAATTCTTCTGAAAGATTCACATAGCCCTAATCCTTAATTTCCTTGTTTTTTTTTGAGCAAACAATAAATGTCGATTTGTTTCTAAATATTGTCAATTTTAAAAACTTGTGGTTGAAATTAAGTTGTTTAATGTAAGTCAATTAATATTTAATTCTTTTTAATCTTTATGTAAAATCAATGTCATATTTGCATGAGATGTTATAATATAAAAAACAAGACCTCATATGTGAACTTTTTTGCAATCATATCTTGAATTTTTTGGTATCCATTTTTTTGCCAACTTTGACACAAGACCTTTAAAAAAATCAAACAGGAAGTTTTTCATTGCATCAGGAAGTTTTATATCCAATTACTTTAATGATGTTGACAAATAAATCAGCGGGCAATTTAAAGCAACAATAAAGAGTTATTGCTCTTTGCTCCCCCTACAGGTTAGACGCGTAATTGTTCATTAGCACTGTCGTAAATACTGCAGCATAGCTGGCTCTGATTGGATTGGTGTTGCTTTAACGATATCTCTTCATTGGTCTTGACCTGTCTTTAAATAAATTCAGAGTCCTCTCAGTTCGAGACAAACACAAGACTGAGTCCAAATGCTTTTGGAACTGAGACAAGACCAAGACCATCTAAAATGTTTAATCTTTATACCAGTCTCAAGTAATATAACTTTAATGCAAAGGCATATTTATGGGAGTTTTGTCCAATATAATGCTCTTTAGAATGCGAAAGGACCCTCCCCCTACATTATATGGTTAATTCATTGCTTTCCTGCCCACTTCCAATAATCAATAGTCACAGCTAAAGGTAATACACTAATAAAATAGGCCTGATCCCTTTTGAAATGTCAAATATTTCATATCAAGTTTGCATGAACAAATGAAGTCCCAGTCACAAAAACACAGGTTATTGCAATGCATTATAGTGAGTCTTTAAAACAAACACCCAGCTCTATCAACTACCGGAGGACTGTAGATTTCAAGGAATAAATCTGCATGCATTTGGACACTAGATAAATCCTCCGAGATCCTAAAGGCCATAATAACACAGGATGTCCTCGGTAAAAACTTCACTCTCTCTCTCTCTCTGTTTAGATTTGACCCTCTCTGTGCACAAGTGGGAGATCTATTGTAGGATTTCAGGCACAGTCGGCTAACAACATGCAGGTCACGTCCTCACATCTTCCTGCAGGTCTCAGTCTTCAGAACATTAGCAAAACAAATCAGACAATGTCTCGCTCTCTCCCTGGACACAGGAGCCATGTTGATGAAATGATGACTGTTGAAAAGAGGAGACAGACACATTTACCTCATGCTGAATGAGGGGGACTGTCATTAGTGAGCTCCACTTGTCTCCAGCTGTAATTAAACAGTCTGGAGAGGAGACATCAAGGTCAAAAGACAAGTGTGGAACAGGATGGTGGCAGAACTTGAACGTCCAGTGCCATGAAAACTATTAGGGTGTAGATTTGATTTTAACATTGGGGTAGTTGGAGGCTCAACTGTATATGTTTTTATTAATCATAGTGTAAATATTGGGAGGGGGCATTATTGGTGGTAACAGTACCTCCCACTTCCCTCTCACGCAGCACCCGAAAATATTCCTCTTGGTAACTCAATAGCAGGGGATTATTTTCGGGCACTGTGTAATATCATTGCGCCTGCTGCAGCCATGGTACAGCAGCAAAGTTCTTGATTATTATGCCAGAATGAGAGTATAGTTCCTAGACATATCTGCCTAAAAAAACCTTAAATTTTCTGTTGGTCTTAGTGTACACGATGTAACTAGAGAAGAGTCAAGTTTTAGGAAAAATATCAAAACTCTGGTAATTTTTGAGCGCGATGCTAATAGTCTAATCAGATTCAATGGATTATGCTAAGCTGTGCTAAAAGTGGTACCGCCAGACCCGGAGATCGGCTGAATGGATTCTACAAAGAGTAAAAATCTAATTTTTAACTCAACTAAAGTGGAGTTTCCCTTTAAAAATTGTACAACTGTTATTGAGCAAGTCCACAAAAACAAAGTCGCATCCCTAGGTGGGCATGTTTGCAACGCTTCCGGGCAGTTATTTCAGTCTTGCAAGACTAAAGTCCTATTTACTTGAATGGGGAAAACAGATTTGTCCCTGTACAATCAGATATTAAGTATGTTCTGAATCTGAGCTTGTTACGCCATAGAAAAATGTGTTATTAACCACCCAACCGAATTTCAATGATGGAAAAAACGGCAAGTTAATAAAATAAGCTATCAAAATCTTAGAAAAATAGGCTGCATTCTATGCTCTCGAGCGGTGGGGGCGTGTGCTTTGTTGGCGTTTAAACCACGCCCACTCACGGGAAAGCTGCAGTCTCTTTCATCTTTCAAATATCGTTATGACCTGAATGGATGCTCACGATTGTGTTAGGGACAATGCGTGATCGAGCGACCATTTTAATAAAAAAACTGTTTAACGATCTAACTCTCTAATTCAGTACTACATAGTTTACCGACTTTGCGGCATGTTTCAGCATATTTCTGACCAACAGCTAAACATCAACTGTACCATAACTTTTATTTCTCAAAAGGTCAAATTACGGTAAAAATAATACATGACTGCATAGAGCCCCTCCCCCTGAGAATCGCCAGTCTCGACTGTTGACTGGTTCTTTTAACTGGAAGGCGGGACTTACATCGCCAGAGCGGCCATATTGAGCATTGTACATTCCCATATTAACTCTTTCCCCGCCATTGACGAGTTAACTCTTAAAGCTCATGTAACACACACTGTTTCTGCGTTTCTGATGTTAATCTGGACTACCTATAGAGTAGTATTACATCCTTTATATCTCCGAAGAGTCTTTAGTTTAATCAGATTTATAAAATAAATATTAGCTTTACCGAATCTTTCCGATAACGTACGAAAAAATGAAGAAAGAGGAGTTACTACCGCGGGAGGAAAGAGTACGAGTCATGCAACACTTTATACAACACTTATTACTTATGATTCACTACATGATCGTGTCCTTTATATAATATGCACACGCTTATTTCCAACATAAGACAGAAGTCTTACTTACCGTATGTAACTCATGACCCGGTTTGGGAAAACCAGCGCATTAAACACACACGCAAAACTCCGCTGCTACCCTGGATAATAAACTATATCCATTGTTTCCATAAGGCTGACTTTCTTCTCCTTACATCCAAAAACACACTTCTTCTTTCGTGCCATTGTTGAGTTTTGAAATTAAACAAAGCTGTGTCGCGTGATAATATGTTTGCAAATTCTAGCGTCTCCCGCTGATTGACGGGTGGGCGGGGATTCAGGGGGAAGTGCCCATATAAAGAAGTGATACTTATAGAAAACCCCTAAAACGTCAGTTGGACCTGTAATCGAAACAATTTTTCCGAAACTTGTACGAACCCTGGCGAAGTGCATTCGGCATAGAAATACTCTGTAACACATCCAACAGCTTTTTTGACACTTTGCCTACGTTTAGCATGAGGAAACAACTCTATAACTGTGTTAATAAGTCAGAATGCTTGAAATACAATTGAACCACCCCTTTAAGAAAGCGCTTCCCTGCTAATGAAGAGTTTTACCGTCAATCCGTATTTCCGATGATTTATGAGTTGGCATGTCTGGTACGATTTTGTTGGAAATGTCACTTTGACATCTTGACTTCAACAAGAGATGGGGATTTAAAGGCAAAAGTTACGAAGTGCAGTTTACATTTTAAAAAGAGGGAAACAAATCCACTTATAATAAATCATGGCCACTGTTTGAGTGATCTCTTTTCAGTTCTTTTTAAAAAGTTACATCATTTTATACAAGCTCTTAGGAAAAAAAAAAGAAAAATCTTGGTCTCTAGGCACTCTCTCTTCCCCTCTCTCCTTTTCCTTTTTCTATGACAGGGAACAGACAAAGCTTTGCCATTCATTATTTTAATCATGTTAATTATATTGGACGGTTTTATGTGATGTACGGTTCAGATCAAGCCCTGGCTAATTTAATTGGAGCCTCTTGCCAGCTTGTGCTCTCTGAGTCATATTTCAATGATCAGGCTTTATTGATGATCATTACAATGATAAAAATAGCAATAAAAGGCCGGGCCTGTCACACATATGAATAGATAAAAGTGCCAGAGTAACACAAACTGAAATATGAGAAAAGCTACACAAAACGTTTTTGACCTCATGTCTCATTGTTCCAAAAAGATTAAATCATGTACAGGACCATGTGCAATATGAGCCGTGTTACTCTGACAGCTTCACAACCAAAAAAAGATTCCCCAGCAAGACTTCTTTGATCAACCAGACAGATAAGAAAAATCAGAATGGAAATTTATGCTGATGCAAAACATACTGTGGTAGTACATTGGAAAAGTGATTTAATGCCAATGTAATACCTGCTGTATGGTTTAAAACATGGCAATTGAAATATACCATGGTACCTCCATGATACTTAAAAAAACATTGTATTATCAAGGTGCATTCCAAAATAATAACTACATAGTTATACCATGTTATTTTTTGATAACTGCTGTATATTTCTTAATAAAAACAAAACTGATGCTTAAAAAGGTTTCATTGGGTGACACATCAAACAACAACCAAATAAGACCCCACAAGTTTACGCTAGGACAGAACAGGAATACATTTGGATAGACGTGTTTGGCTTTGCTACTTAAAGTATGATAGAGACGCCTTAAGCATAAAAGCTTATGCCCACTGTGAGGAACTGAGAAAAGATAATCGCCATTTCCATTGTGCCTCTTGGGGACGTTGTAAAAAAAAGTCAGTTTAAGATTTCCAATTACATATTAATTTCTCCTCCCAGCACTCACAATTACTATCAGAGATGCACGAGCTGTGTTTCAGCCTTCGAGCTTTACTAAATGAATTATTATTCCCCCTCGTCAGCCGTCACTAAATGTGTTTGCTGAGGATCTTTAAACTGTTTGGATTAAGTTGCACTGTAATAGCTTTTGCAGAGACATGAAGAGGAAAAAAATGAAATAAAGAAATGCGACTGGACGACCCTGTATGCTAATGTCACAATAAAGAAGCACAGTACATCTGCATTTCAATAATGCTGTTTATGTATATACTGTACTGTATAAATTAGTTCAAACACAGTGAATTGGAGCAAGCATTTATATTTTGCCGCAGTTCGCTTTGTTTGAACTTAAATTCTATATCCGACTCAAGGCCAGTCGTGCAAGGTGAGGCGTGTGTGTAATCTTATAGAGCATGTAATGAAATAAAATGCAGTTTGAAGGTAAATGAAAAGTTTAGGCTCAGGGATGTTAGATGTCATAAATCTAAGCTTGACTTTAAACTGTCAAACTACTGTAGGCACGGTAAAGCCCAGTGCAGTATGCAATATGTAAACGCAAAACATTTTGGCAACAAAAGCTTGACTAAGAACGGTAATCCATCCATCAATCCATCCATCATGTCTGATCATCCTGTCGGTCGGTCTGTCAATCCATCCCTGTTTCCATCTCTATGACGACTTCAGAATTTATTGTCTATTCATGAATCTGTCTGTCTGTCTATCTATTCATGAATCTGTCCGTATGTCTGTCTGTCTGTCTGTCTGTCTATCTATCTATCTATAGATCTTTCTGTGTCCATCCATCTTTTCATCTCTCTGATGTCTGTCTGTCTGTCTGTCTGTTTATTCATTAATCTGTCTTTCTATCTATCTACATATATTTATCTGTCTGTCTATCCATGAATCCATCCATCCATCTGTCTGTGTCCATCCAATTTTCCATCTCTCTGATGTCTGTCTGTCTGCTTGTTTGTGTCTCTCCATCCATCTTTTCATCTCTCTAATGTCAATCTATCTGTCTATTCATTAATCTGTCTTTCTATCTATCTACATATATTTATCTGTCTGTCTATCCATGAATCCATCCATCCATCTGTCTGTGTCCATCCAATTTTCCATCTCTCTGATGTCTGTCTGTCTGTCTGCTTGTTTGTGTCTCTCCATCCATCTTTTCATCTCTCTAATGTCAATCTATCTGTCTATTCATTAATCTGTCTTTCTATCTATCTACATATATGTATCTGTCTGTCTATCCATGAATCCATCCATCCATCTGTCTGTGTCCATCCAATTTTCCATCTCTCTGATGTCTGTCTGTCTGCCTGCTTGTTTGTGTCTCTCCATCCATCTTTTCATCTCTCTAATGTCAATCTATCTGTCTATTCATTAATCTGTCTTTCTATCTATCTACATGTATTTATATGTCTGTCTATTCATGAATCCATCCATCCATCCATCCATCTGTCTGTATCCATCCAATTTTCCATTTCTCCGATGTCTGTCTGTCTGTCTGCCTGTCTGTGTCTCTTCATCCCTCTTTTCATCGCTCTGATGTCAATCTATCTGTCTATTTATTAATCTGTCTGTCTGTCCATATATCTACATGCATTTATCTGTATGTCTATTCGTGAAACCATCTTTACATCCATTAATCTATCTATATTATATATCTATTCACGAATATGTCTTTTTGTCTATCTATGTGTACATGCATTGATCTTTCCATCCTTCTGACATCTGCCTGTCTGACCATTCATCCACCTTTCCATCTATCTGTCTGTCCATCCATCCATCCATCCATTCATGGATCTGTCTGTTTCCATCCAATTTTCCATCACTCTGATATCTTTCTGTCTGTCTGCCTGTCTGTGTCTCTCCATCCATCTTTTCACCTTTCCGTCTGTCTGTCCATTCAATCTATCTGTCTATTTATTAATCTGTTTGTCTGTCCATCTATCTACATGCATTTATCTGTATGTGTGAAACCATCTTTCCATCCATTAATCTATCTATATTATATATCTATTTACGAATATGTCATTTTGTTATCTATGTGTCCATACATCCATCTTTCCATCTCTCTGACATCTGCCTGTCTGTCCATTCATCCACCTTTCTGTCTGTCTGTCTGTCTGTCTGTCCATCAATACATCCATTCATCCTCTATCCATTCGTGGATCTGTCTGTGTCCATCCAATTTTCCATCTCTCTGATGTCTGTCTGTCTGTCTGTCTGTTTGTCTGTGTCTCTCACTCCATCTTTTCATCTCTCTGATGTCAATCTATCTGTCTATTCATTAATCTGTCTTTCTATTTATCTACATGTATTTATCTGTCCGTCTATTCATGAATCCATCTATCCATCTATTAATCTATCTATATATCTATCTATTCATGAATATGTCTTTTTGTCTATCTATGTGTCCATACATCCATCTTTCCATCTTTCTGACATCTGCCTGTCTTTCCATTCATCAACTTGTCCGTCTGTCTGTCCATCCATCCATCCATTCATGGATCTGTCTGTGTCCATCCGATTTTCTATCTCTCTGATGTCTGTCTGTCTGCCTGTTTGTGTCTTTCCATCCATCTTTCCATCTCTCTGATGTCTATCTATCTGTCTATTTATTAATCTGTCTGTCTGTCTATCTATCTATTTATCTGTTTGTCAATTTAAGAATCAATCCATCCATCCATTCATCTACCCCATACCCACTTATCTATCTATCTATCTATCTATCTATCTATCTATCTATCTATCTATCTATCTATCTATCTATCTATCTATCTATCTATCTATCTATCTGTCCATTTCCATCTCTCTGATGTCAGTCTGTCTGTTTGCCTGTCTGTGTCTCTCCATCTATTCATCCATCAATCCATCTGTCCATTCAATAATCTCTCTGTCTGTCTGTCTGTCTGTCTGTCTGACTGTCTGTCTATCTATCCATTTCTCTGATGTCTATCTATCTGTCTATTCATTAATCTGTCTGTCTGTCTGTTCATGAATCTGTCCATCTCTCTGATGTCTGTCCGTCTGTCTGTGTCTCTCATCCATCTTTCCATCTGTTCTGATGTCTATCTGTTTATTCATTAATCTGTCTGTCTGTCTATCTGTTTATTCATTAATCTGTCTGTCTGTCTATCTATCTATTTATCTGTCTGTAAATTCATGAATCCATCCATCCATTTATCTATCTATCTATGGTATCCATCCATAATATGTCTTTTTGTCTAATTATGTGTCCATACATCCAACTTTCCATCTCTTTGAAATCTGCCTGTGTGTCCATTCATGAATCTGTCAGTTCGTCCATCCATCCATCCATCCATCCATCCATCCATCCATCCATCCATATATTTATCCATCTATCCATCCATCCATCCATCCATCCATCCATCCATGGATCTGTCTGTCTGTGTCTATCTATCAATTTCCATTTCTCTGATTTCTATCTATCTGTCCATTCATTAATCTCTCGGTCTGTCTGTCTGTCCATCCACCCATCCATCTACCCATCCATCCATCTACTTAATTATCCATCTACCCACCCTTCCATCCATCCATCCATCCATCCTTCTGTCTGTCTGTCTGTCTGTCTGTCTATCTATCTATCTATCTCTACCTCTGCATAGTAACAAGGATAAACAGTTTAAAATTCTGCTCATGATCTCTTTTCTTCGCTTCACATGTTTTGACATTTGCTCCTTTCTTTAATTTGTGTTTGATAAGCTGCAATCTCAACCCCCCGGTGCAAGCTGCCAGAGTAGTCAGGCCATACCAGCCAAGCCGAGAGAAAGCCACCATGACAAGAACAACATCCATCCCTTCCGTCCATTTTAAACAAATTGCCAAAGCTCAGTGCCTCAACTGAACCACAAAATTACTCGCTCTCTCAATACAGTGATGACTAGAATGCTACCTCATTATGATCTACAGTACCAGCACACATATACACACTCATCCCTGCAGAAGCAGTCCCCTGAAACATCATGATCTGTGGTATGTATCTAAAACCTCATATCTGCTATAACAGAGCCAATCTCTGGAGCCCCGACTGTGTCTCTCATTTCATTTCTCTTCACTAAACACAAAACAGGGGAGGCAAAATGAGTTTGTTCCAGACTCACAGGGTGAGCTAAGCCTAATGGAAATTATAAAACTCATTTTTGGCTTACAAGGGGAAAAATCTGATTGTACAGCAAAAGAAACACTGGAACAAACATATGTTTGGCTTAGGTCCTCATGGGCGCTTTCTATGCGTTTTATTACTTTTGTCAGCCATCAAACAGAGTGATAAGAAATCAGCATTATACACACTGCAAAATGGTTTTGTATTTAAGTGTAATCAAATTGTCTCTATTTTAAATCTTGAGTTGCTTTATCTTGTCACTTAAAGCATGTCACATCATTAATTTCAGTGTTTAACATTATAACACATAATTAACATTTTAAATGACAATTGAGATAACATTTTATTGAGTACTGTATACCCTGTCTAAATATATAAATTGTCAAAATATGCACCACTGCTGTCACGGGGTCTGTACCCTTTCAAAAAGTATACATTTGCACCTAAAGACTTCATATTAGTACCTCAAAGAAACATATAGATACTAAATGTATACATATATGCACATAAATGAAACATATTAGGACCTTTTTAAGAGTTACTGCCCCAGTGACAGCTTGGGACCATTAACCTTTTTTTTCTGACATTGTTTAAGAATGAGTAATAGCTTGTAATGTTTGTTAACCCTTTAGAGTGTGAAAAACAAAATTATCAGCATAATAATTTAAGTGAAAGGGTCACACAAATTCCTCAGTATTTGGTATTGCACATTGATGTTTACATATGCATTGGACTTCAAAAAAAAAAAAAAAAAAAAACGCTAAGAAAATTAAATATTAAGGGTGCACTCACACTATCCAAACCAAACCGTGCTGGTTGGTTAATCGTACCCTGGCTGGCTTGCTTGCTTGTAAAACCTTCTGACATATTGACTTATGCTGGGTACACAACAAAAGATAATCGGGCTGATTTTGGGCCGATTTCCCATCTTCCGACAATTCTAGCTATGTCCCGAATATCTTGTTTAACAGATTATCTTATCAGATTTTCTTATCAGGTGTGTTAAGAGTGTCCGAACCTAATTGGAAGAACGTCGGTGCCGCCCCGATCGTGAATTGTAAATATTAACCATGTTTAATATTTACGATCCGAAATCCTGATGTGTGGGGGGAACACAGAGGACAAACGCATGCACGCTCTTGAGTTTATCCCGTAAAACGATACAATATTATTATTATTATTATTATTATTATATCAGAAAGCGAGATGATGGAAGACTGAAGCAGTCATGGCTCAGCACAAAGTGAAGTTGATGCAAAGTGAACTTCTACACACCATGTTCCCGCTGTCTCATGACTTTACCCAAACCTTTTTCTTTTTATCTTGATTTTTCTGTGAAAACATTTCAAACACTATCATTGAAATTTCTTCCTGCATATCGTCCGTCATGCTTATTCTGAAGTCTCGCGAGATTTTGTGAGATGTCCTGTGTTCACAGTTGAGACTCTGGTTGAAAATCTGCTCGTGTGTAGTGTGCTGTCTTTGACACACTATAGGTGCAAAACGGTTAAATTTAGGGGTTTTATCCTCATGTTTGTGGTCTAACACATTTTGAAAATCTTATAAGATGTAAAAAATCTTTTGGTGTGTACCCAGCATAAGCAATACGACAGGAATGTTAGAAGGCTTGAAGTGAAACGACTCCAAACCGCGCCCTGACCGGCTTACAAAGGTGGGCTTGGGCGCGGTTCACTTGAGCTCAGGCGCGGAATGCGCAATGTGATCGCAAATGCGGCAGATTCAAAGGAAAGATGTCAATTGCGCGACCACTCACCTTCATCTGCCTTCGTAAAAACCTTCTGATGTGAGCAGCAGGGTTACGTGAATGTCTGAGCTCCACAAGCGACAGACCAACTAAGAAATATGATGCCATGTGAGAGGGCTGTGTGTCATCGCGCACCAAACAACTCCGAAAAAACAACACAGTCTTAACATTACGATGGGTTCCAGTGTTAAGAGAGCGCTTTACTTCCTGCTTTGTGCAAAACAATCGCATCCTAATGACGAAAGCGCGCCCCCGGCTCGAATCAATAAAAGTACACCACTTTATTGTACGTATAAAGACTGGGAAATCTTTTCTGGAAGAAAGTTTTCTATTGCTACCAATTTTCTAAACCAACTTATAAATACATCACCATGGTAGCCCATTAAAGAAAAAAGCTGCACTGATTAATACGGTCATTTACCAGATAGTTATGCAAATGAATGCGTCTACAGTACATAAAGCTAACACAGTAAAAGACAGATGCTCAATAAACAAGTCGTTTCCAAACCCATTCATCCATTCTCTGAACCACTTGTTTTCTAACGGCTGCAAACCAAAAAGTGTAATAGCAAGACAACAGTACAGTTTGGAGTCCATTAAACTGCATACTATTGACCAAAGGGCAAACCAATTGCAAGCGTACAGTAAAATGCAATCTAAACAAAGATGCTCTTTAAACATTTTTAAAGCTTTACAATTTACCAACATGATCCAAAGGTCACCTCCTTTCTCTTCATTCATTGGTCTATTTTGCATTTGCCTTTCATGTTGTGTGAAGGAATGTGTGGGTGTAAATTGAAGAACCAGATTGAAAAGAGAAATTCGCTTTAGTCAATAATGTCAGATTGCTCCCTTTTGAAGATTTTAAACAAGCACAAAAGTCATAAAGTAGCAAACATGCTTGCTAGCCTCATTCAAATTGAATCTTATTTTAGATCAAGCTCTTTATCTTGTAAATCATGAATATAACTTCCGGTTAGTCCAGTTATCAGTACTACACAGATTCGCTAAATGGCTTTACAGTCATTAGTTTAATAAGACCTGACTATAGCAGCAGAAAGCATTATGGGATCATGAGAGCCAGTGAGAGATGAAATCTCTATCTATTACCATGGATAATTGTTAAAATCTTTAATAATGTTGAAATTCTTCTTGTACTCATTTTAGTTCTGGTAGCTTAATAGTTAGAAGTGCATTAGTAGTACAATGGTTGTGGGTTCAATTCCCAGACGCTTTGAAAAAAGTGCGTAAATGAAAATTGAAAAGTGTGATCGCAAATCATGCAAGAGCGCGGATTAACCAAACCTCGCTCGGGCACGGTACAGATCTATCAGACTAGTCAAACGAACCAGGGTTTGAGGGGATTATCTGTAAGTATTTTGAGGAATGTTCGTAATCAAAACTATTCCTTTAAGTCACCTTATGAAATCCGCGCTGATGCATATATCGCCTTGCTTCAGTTTATTCAATGAGCCAAAAGAGTTTTAAAAGTCTGCAGTCGTAAAAGAAAGTAAACAAAATTGCTAATAATCCTTATGAGACAAAAGAAAGCTAGTAAGAAAGCACCAATATTAGACTTATTTTCTGAAATGATCCTCCTCAGACTTACAGTATTAAGTCTTGCTTGCACTGATGAGCAGGATAAATGTCACCCAAGTATGAAATTTCACTGATATACACTTAAATGCAATTACGTCGGTCTGTAAGTGTCAATTCAGCTCTTTTTTAAGGGAACATTACTGCAGCTTTAATTTCCCTCGTGAGTGTCTCGTACAACTGTTCTCTCATCCTACCGCAGCGAATTCCACCTAAGGTTTTTTTTGTCTGCATGCCACCTATTTTATCGGAGCACATTGGCTCTGTTTTGGGCCAGTGTCCTCTTGTCAACTCTAAATCAGATAAAGTCTACCAGCTGCATGTCCAGCGACAGACGTCTGAAGGACTTGCAGAGATAGACCGTTGAAAGCATTATGCATCTCGGCCATTGAATATCGTGCCAGGTTGTACTCTGTACCTCCGAGTCTCTTTTCAAGGTGCATTAAAGCAGGCTGTCTATTCGGTGTGGCATAAGGTTAATTATTAAATATGTAGCTGTCAATCAAAACTTACCCTCCTGAATGAGCTGCATCGGGTTCGGAGGATTACCGGAGGCTGAGATGTGTGTGTGCACATGTTCAGCATCCATAAGCGTCAGGTGTATTTTAAAGCCGAGAATTTGATGTATTCGCTAAATTGGCAATCCTGTCATTTTTTATGCTACAAGAAACCTTTCGCAGAAGGTAATGAAGGAATAAATGGATTTCATATTGAACTGGTTCATGCAAACGTGGGAGCGGCCGCTACAGAACGTCAAAGACTTTCATGCTCTCATAGCGTTTACATATAAAACACAATTACAATGAAGAGCTTAGATGCAAAACCCCTTTTAAGTACGTCTGACATGTTTCTTGTAAATAAGCATTTTATCAGGGTCTTATATTTAAAGGAACAGTATGTAAGAAATTTATATCGATTAATCATAAAATGGCCCCAATATGTCACTAGACATTAAGAAATAATTTTCATTTCAAATACTTATATCACTGACAACAGTGGTATGGCCAGGATATTGTCATTTGAAAAGTGGAGTTGCAGCCCTCAACTGATGTTTATGTTGTCATTTTGTGTATTGGCCACCAGTTGTGTGATTGCAGTACCAGTTTTAGCCACAAGTTTTGTGATTGCAATACCAGTTTTGGCCACAATCCTACATACTGTTCCTTTAAGTTCAGTAATTTCACTTTAATGCCTTATTTTTACTTTAGTTATATTATTAGTATTTAAAGAGTCATGAAAGCCCGCTGTTTCAGCTCCAGTCCACCTCACTATCGTTTAAAAAAAAAAAGCAACTTAAATGGGCGTAGTGAGAAGAACGGCGAGGAGTGTGCGGAGCACATAATATAATGGGCTAGCTTGTCTAGTTTAACAAATATAAAGATTTACTAAGAATACCGGTATTACAGAATTAATTAAACTGAATATTATATTTTATTTAAACAAAGGTCAAGTAAAACAATTACAGTTGAAATAATAGTGTGTTTGAAGATAAGGAAAAGTCCTCAGGACATAGAACCACATCCGTGCCTAGACACAAACTGCGTTCATGAGCAAGGCCAAAGTCCGTCTGCCTCTGCAAGCTTTCTGAGAAAAATCGAAGTTGATGGCAAACTAGACGCACGCAGACAAACTGAGCCTGCATACCAATTAGCCTACTTAAACTATGCCTTAAAAGTATGTACAGTTTTTGTTATGGAAAAGTACAGACATTTATAGGCGTATGTTTTCAATTGTTTTCAATGGAAGGGCTGCGATAAAAAAAAAATAGCCAGCAGCTAGCGTTTTTTCGCGCTCACCGCTGAACGGCGAGAGTTTAAAATATTCATGCGTGCGCAGCAGGCACTTATTTTGACAAAACACGTGATGCACACAGGATCTCTCAACATGCAAAACACATATCTGAAAAAAGGAACCACACACGATGACACTCCGAACACTTATTTTGAATTAGCGCCCCTCGGATGAGCAGTCACGAGCTACCACTGATGCTAACATTGTCTTCTGTGATGAACAACACAATCATCCCTGTTAACTTTTTCCTCGCCATTGACGAGTTATCTTGTCAATCTGCAATACTGCTATTATCCACTTCCGCAACTTATAAAACCCGGAAGTATCGCCCTAGGGCAAACAGCTGTATGTCCATCTAACGGCGCACTCACATCATCCAAACCAAACCATGCCCCAGCGCGATTGTCACCCCTCCCTACTCCCCCAGGTGCTCGCACTCACGCTGTACTTTTTATTGATCCAAATCCGGGCGCGCTTTCGTCATTAAGATGCGATTGTTTTGAAAAAAGCAGGAAGCAAAGCTCTCTCTTAATACTGGAACCCACCGTAATGATAAGTCTGTGTTTTTTATTCGTTTGGTGCGCGATTACAGACAGCCCACTCACATGTCATCATATTGCTTAGTTGATCTGTCACGTGTGCAGCTCGGACATTCAAGTAACCCCGCTGCTCGCATCTAAAGGTTTTTACGAAGGCAGATCAAGGTGAGTGGTCGCGCAACTGACGTCTTCACCTTTGCGCTCACACTACAGCCTTCCGCGCCTGAGCCCAAGTGAACCGCGCTCCGCCCAAACTCTGCAACCCGGCCGCGGCGCGATTAACCAATCCGCGCCCGGGCGCGGAACAGAGCTATCACACTAGTCAAACAAACCAGGCTTTGGGGGTCAAACGCACCCGAGTGCGGTTTGGTTTGGATAGTGTGAGTGCGCCCTTATTTTTGAGGATCTCTCTGCATCTGATCTCTATCAAAAGTCCTTACGAAAATGCACTTATCTCAGCTTTTTGCTCAAAATTTTGTGTTTTTGAAGAATCCTACCCATATTTGAGAGGTGATAAAAAGAGAACTAATGAAGGTAGGATGGCTTCTTTTGCTGCAAAACCCTCTAAAAGCATGCAAGAAACTGACCCACACATAAGGGGGCGCTGTTATGCATGTTGCTGCCACATTCATGTTGTATTTATGTCCGAACACTCATAAGGGACCCAAGTTTATATAGGACCTACGTCGTTTCACATTCATCTTCCGTGCACTTTAAGGACTTTATTAAAAAATCGACATGGCGTTTAACGAATTCTGCCAAAAGCTGTATTTCTGAATGGCCTGATGCTGGGATTAAGTGGATTTGAAGCGAAAGTATTTGATAAATGTATGATACGTGCTAAGAGCATTCGGTATGTGCACAAGATAATTTATTTATTTATTCATTATCAACATTTTTGCATCTATAGCTATATTCATGGTGAAACTGGTTAGTCTATACACAAGTTGATCTATACAGAAAATGGTGAAGGACAATTAAGCATCTCTAGTTCACCTAATCTGCATAGCAAACCTTAGTAGCAAAAGAGAGTTAAACTGCAATGGATGACACAAAACAGAAGAGAGACAAGCTTTCTGTTGGTTTTTTTTTAGTAAAGACAAAGATGTGAAATTAGCTTTTTATATTTTTCATCATCATTTGTATTAGATTAATGGCACATGTTATTTTAACAGCCGTGACTGAGACTTTCAGACTAATAGATGATTCAAATATGTCCTATTAGTTTTAAATGATACAATTCATCTCCATAGTTAATCTATCAGGCTAAAAAGAATTTTCTGTCAACCAACACCAGAACTGGATCTCTAAAATGAATTAAAGGATTTAAAGTACAAATTATGCAAATCTTCTGAGGATATTCAAAAGTCCACTGAAGAAACATTTTCTGAGCTTATTTTTACTGGCTCACAGACCACGTGGGTCACGAAATTCCTCTTAGGGCTACTGCTAAGAAATCTGCTTTCTTTGTACCATACTGCCTTTAAAGCATTTAAGTTTGAATAATTTGGCGCAGTGTGCTTTCAGTTCCTGTAGGCAACGCATTTACTTCTTGACGGTGTGATGGATCTGCATGCATACCCCCTAAACAATCTAGTATGACGCTTTGGGCATGAACGCATGAAGCGATGTAATTAAACGTCTGTCAAACGCTGAGGGTTTGTAGATAGCGTTAATTATTTCGTCACCTGAGATTATACAGGGAGGGTAGCAACGATGTTAAATTGTGTTTTCTGAGAGGCTATAATATGATAAAGCAACTCTTGCGCTAGATGAAGTCCAATTACACAAATCCACTGAAGTGTAACTGTCTGAGCTGCACTAAACAAACAAGCTGGACCTTTTATGTCCTTTACCTCCATGGTCAAACTTTATATATCATATATCTAAAACTTATCAGGGTTCACAGATGTTGTTAGATAATTATCATACTTACCCTCATACCAAGCTCAATGTTTTCTCCTCCGTAGACCTCCATGCCTGGGTCAAGCAGTCCAATTTCTCCAAAATACTCACGGTCCACCACAAAGGAGCAACCAATCATTGCTGGGGTCCTGTGCAAAGGATTGAGAATAAGACTTTATACAGTATTCACTAAAGAAACCCATTACAGAAGATTACATTTATAGGCCTAGATATGACAATTTATAATAAAAATTAAATCATCTGTCTGTCTTTCTGTCTGTGTCTATCCATCTTTCCATCTCTCTGAAGACCATCTACCCATCCATCCATGCATCCATCCATCCATCCATCCATCCATCCATCCATCCATCTATGAATCTGTCTGTCTGTCTGCGTCCATCCATCTTTCCATCTCTCTGACGTTCGTCTGTCTGTCTATGAATCTATCTACCTATCCATCTGTCTATCCATCTATTCATGAATCTGTCTGTCTGTGTCATCTCTCTTTCCATCTCTTAGACGTCTGTCTGTCTATCCATCCATCTGTCCATTCATAAATCTGTCTGTCAGTCAGTGTCCATACTTTTTCCATCTCTCTGATGTCTGTCTGTCTGCCTGTTTATCCATCTGTCCATTCATAAATCTGTCTTTCTGTCTGTGTCTATCCATCTTTCCATCTCTCTGATGACCACCTACCCATCCATTCATCCATCCATCCATCCATCCATCCATCCATCCATCCATCCATCCATCCATCCATCCATCCATCTATCTATGAATCTGTCTGTCTGTCTGTGTCCATCCATCTTTCCATCTCTCTGACGTTTGTCGGTCTGTCTATAAATCTGTCTATCTATCCATCTGTCTATCCATCTATTCATGAATCTGTCTGTCTTTGTCATCTCCATTTCCATCTCTTAGACGTCTGTCTGTCTATCCATCTGTCCATTCATAAATCTGTCTGTCTCTGTCCCTCCATCTTTCCATATCTCTGATGAACATCCACCCATCCATCCACCCATCTATCTATCTTTGAATCTGTCTGTCTGTGTTTATCCATCTTCCATCTTTCTTATGCCCTTGCATCCATCCATCCATCCATCCATCTAGCTATCTATTCATGAATCTGTCAGTCTGTCTTTGTCCCTCCATCTTTTCATTTCTCTGATCCATCCATCTATCTATGAATCTGTCTGTCTGTGTCTATCCATCTTTCCATCTTTCTGATGCCCTTGTATCCATCCATCCATCCATCCATCCATCCATCCATCCATCCATCTAGCTATCTATTCATGAATCTGTCTGTCTGTCTGTCTGTGTCCCTCCATCTTTTCATTTCTCTGATGAACATCCATCCATTCATCCATCCATCCACCCACCCATCCATCCATCTATCCATCCTCCCATCTATCTATCTATCTATCTATCTATCTATCTATCTATGAATCTGTCTGTCTGTCTGCGTCCATCCATCTTTCCATCTCTCTGACGTTCGTCTGTCTGTCTATGAATCTATCTACCTATCCATCTGTCTATCCATCTATTCATGAATCTGTCTGTCTGTGTCATCTCTCTTTCCATCTCTTAGACGTCTGTCTGTCTATCCATCCATCTGTCCATTCATAAATCTGTCTGTCAGTCAGTGTCCATACTTTTTCCATATCTCTGATGAACATCCACCCATCCATCCACCCATCTATCTATCTTTGAATCTGTCTGTCTGTGTTTATCCATCTTCCATCTTTCTTATGCCCTTGCATCCATCCATCCATCCATCCATCTAGCTATCTATTCATGAATCTGTCAGTCTGTCTTTGTCCCTCCATCTTTTCATTTCTCTGATCCATCCATCTATCTATGAATCTGTCTGTCTGTGTCTATCCATCTTTCCATCTTTCTGATGCCCTTGTATCCATCCATCCATCCATCCATCAATCTAGCTATCTATTCATGAATCTGTCTGTCTGTCTGTCTGTGTCCCTCCATCTTTTCATTTCTCTGATGAACATCCATCCATTCATCCATCCATCCACCCACCCATCCATCCATCTATCCATCCTCCCATCTATCTATCTATCTATCTATCTATCTATCTATGAATCTGTCTGTCTGTGTTTATCCATCTTCCATCTTTCTGATGCCCTTGCATCCATCCATCCATCCATCCATCCATCCATCTAGCTATCTATTCATGAATCTGTCTGTCTGTCTGTTTGTGTCCCTCCATCTTTCCATCTCTCTGATGAACATTCACCCATCCATCCATCCACATCCATCTATGAATCTGCCTGTTTGTGTTTATCCATCTTCCATCTTTCTGCTGCCCCTGCATCCATCAATCCATCCATCTAGCTATCTATTCATGAATCTGTCTGTCTGTCTTTGTCCCTCCATCTTTTCATTTATCTGATCCATCCATCCATCTATCTATGAATCTGTCTGTCTGTGTCTATCCATCTTTCCATCTTTCTGATGCCCCTGCATCCATCCATCTATCCATCCATCCATCCATCCATCCATCCATCCATCCATCCATCCATCCATCTAGCTATCTATTCATGAATCTGTCTGTCTGTGTCCATCCATCTTTTCATCTCTCTGACGAACATCCATCCATCTATCTATCTATGAATCTGTATGTCTGTGTCCATCCATCTTTCCATCTTTCTGATGCCCCTGCATCCATCCATCCATCTATCCATCCATCCATCCATCCATCCATCCATCCATCCATCTAGCTATCTATTCATGAATCTGTCTGTCTGTGTCCATCCATCTTTTCATCTCTCTGACATCTGTCTGTCTATCCATCTGATTATGCATCCATCCATTCATTCTTGAATCTGTCTTTGTGTCCATCCTTCTGTCCATCTCTTAGACGTTTGTCTGTCCCTCTATCCATCCATCTGTCCATTCATTTATTAGTCTGTCTGTGTGTGTCCATCCATCTTTCCATCTCTCTGACGTCCATCCATACATGCATCCATCCATCCAAGAATCTTTCTGCCGTCCGTCCATTCATTCATCCAATCATGGATCTGTCTGTCTCTGTCCATTCATCTTTCCATCTTTTAGATGTCTGTCTGTCTATCCATCCATCTGTTCACCCATGCATCTGTCTGTCTGTCTGTCTGTCTATCTATTAAAGAATCTGTATGTTTGTACATCTATCAGTCTTTCTCTGTCTGTCCGTCTGTCCATGTATTCATCCATTCATCCATACATCCACAGAGACCCATTTCTTCGAAGTCTGGGCCTGTTTTAACTAAAAAACTAAATATATATCTTGTCAGTTAACTTTCGTATAATACAAAATGTTAGTTTGTTCTTTTAAGTACTGCTCCTTTGACAAATTTTCTCTCGCCTCTTGGTTTCTCATATACAGCTTTACATGTGGCATTGTACTGAGATGGCAGTTATATATACAGTCTGTCAGGTCAGAGGTACAATGGGCTATAAGCATCCCTTCAGGGTAAAAGTCCCTTGAAACTTTATTTTCTCCACAACACCATAAAACAAACACCATCACAATACTTTCATCATCTTTTGTCGTAGTGCCCTACAAAATTTCGCTGATCCATGAGATCACAGCGCGCACCGACAATCTGTCACGATGGGAAACAGGAATCAGGATGCATGTGCGAAGTTCACGATGAATAAATAACATTTATTAAAAGGATAGTTCGGCCAAAAATGATATTAAACCCATGATTTACTCACCCCCAAGCTGTCTGAGTTGCATATGTCCATCGTTTTTCAGACAAACACATTTTTGGATATTTTAGAAAATGTTTTAGATCTTTCAGTTGATTAAATGTAATGTTACGGGGTCCACGACCTTCAAGTCCAAAAAAAGTGCGTCCATCCTTCACAAAATAAATCCAAATGGCTCCAAGATGATAAATAAAGGTCTTCTGAGGGTAATCCGAGATGCGACTAAGATGGCGGCGCTACCGGAAGGTATTTAATTACGTTGATAAAGTTTTAAATATGGATATTTCTACAACAACATCTCGCGGATTACCCTCAGAAGACCTTTGTTTATCATCCTGGAGCCTTTTGGATTTAATTTGTGAAGGATGGACGCATTTTTTTTTGGACTAGAAGGTCGTGGACCCCGTAACATTACATTTAATCAACTGAAAGATCTAAAACATTTTCTAAAATATCCAAAAATGTGTTTGTCTGAAAAACGATGGACATATGCAACTCAGACAGCTTGGGGGTGAGTAAATCATGGGTTTAATATCATTTTTGGCAGAACTATCCTTTTAATAAATGTTATTTATTCATCGTGAACTTCGCACATTACATTTAATCAACTGAAAGATCTAAAACATTTTCTAAAATATCTGAAAATGTGTTTGTCTGAAAAATTAATCAATGAATGACCAGGTGACGAAAATCGGAACAGATACAAAACATGACACAGATCAACTGTGACGCAATCTTAGGTTATTTAATCTAACATTTAACAATACTTAATCAAAATAAACTCTATTGACAATAATAAAATAGGCTGTCAGCATTAACGTGTGCAATTATTTCGCAGTCAGAAAAAAATAAATACAATATTTATTTATTGTTCTTATGTTACTGAGATGAACTCATCTTAAAGTTTATGCACACTTACTAGAAAGTAAAAAAAGCATGGTGGTATCATTTACATAATTGGAAAGAGAAAGAAGCCAACTCAAAAAACCCACGAGTATGTTACAGAATGCAGCCAGCGAGGAAAAGTTGTCTCTGTGGGCAGTATGAGCTAATTTGTAAAAGTTTCATGACCAAGTTTGCCTCTATTGAAAACTTTTGGGACGGATCTAAAGATTGTTGTGATAACAGCACAGGCCAAGACGATTTCTGAGCCTGTCAAATCTCTAGACAAAAGATCTGCCATGTTTCATAAACACAAGATGGGTTTGTCACTGGTTTCGCAAAGCGAATGTTTGTTGGCCTCCATGAGAGGCTATGAATGCTAATCACATGTTTACAGTTACTGTGCTCCATTCTTACAAAAGGGAAAATATCCAACTGCTAAGAAAATCTTTGTGAAAACCGAGGTGTTTCAAGAAAAATGTTTCATTTTTACCAACATTGATTTCATTTTTTTAGCGATATTGATTCAAAGATTTGCAAAGCGTACGCCACTTATAGATACATTTGAAGAGTTATGAAAGAAATGAAGTGTGTTGATTGTAACAAGAAAGATTTGTTTTTATCATTATGTTTAATACTTTACTCACAAGTTCAACCAACAGACAGAGGTGCACTTTAACTAAAATCACTGGATACTCCGTAACTAGCTGTACATGTAGAGTATCTCTATTTAACTTGTGATTTCTGTATGCAAAAACAGTTTGGTGTGTGATAAATAAGGTGGTTAATACTTATGTTTTTTTTTTTTTTTGCATTTATATACTTTGTAAATCAATTCTCATTTTGACATTAAAGAATCCTTATCTGTAAATAAATGCCAAAAACGTTGCCAAAATTAAGTATTCATTTTAAAACTTTCATTTTCTGGCACAGACGACTTCTTTAAAGTGATTTAAAGAGGATATCCAGTCATTTAAATGAACACTATTGCAGTGTGTTAGGAGTATTGGGATCCCGAGTGCTGTATAGCCACAGGCAGACTGAGCTGCAGTAGATACACAGAACTTAGAAGTGAAGCTGAAACGATTTCCAATAATGCGACTCATTGACACACTGCAGTCCTGCGGGCGGCCATTTTAACTTGTCAATATAAACGCTTGTGATGAGACTGCATGGACAATGGCTGCTGAAATGAGATTCTGTTCAAATGTTTAAACATATAAATGTTACCTCTGAAATCTACAATACAAGTTTAAAATAAGTTTCTCTTGACCTTACAAATATTGATCTGAAGACTAATCAGAATTTTTTTGTAGACAAAAATGTAGCTATTTAGATTTTGTATATCAATATATATTAATAAATATAAAATTTGTTTCTTTCTCTCAAACTTAAAATGTTATGATAATAAAAAGTTAATACTGTTTTTTTCCAGACTATAAGTCACACTTTTTTCATAGTTTGGCGGGTACTGTACTTATATTAGAACTATATATATGAACTATGTGAATGTCTCAAATTACTAGAATTTCACGTGCGGCTTTCATGCACGAATTAAGCGAGTAAACTCCAATGTTCAAGTGTCCAACTACGCAAAAATTATAGGCAAAAGTGACCACTGTGAAAATGCTAAAATATAAAATAGTTTTGATTTATAAAAAAAATTCTTTAGTAACAATCCAGCTTGATCTCACTGGAATTCGTATGGATTTTACGAGTTTGCTAATTTGTAGTGCTGTGACGGATCGCAGTTAATCCGTGATCCCGCGGTTCGGCTCGCATGCGATTCGAGGAGTAATATGCAAATTTAAATAGGGAAAGTTTATCATTTGCACGTGTTTCTAAGGCTTGCAAATGTTAACATTCAAGTGATTTAAAACAACTTAACTGCATGCATATGCGTATAAATGTGTCCGGTCCAGCTCCAGTCAGACGTAATTCCCTTCAAAGATCAGAACTTATGATGTGTTAACTATAGAAAGAGTCTTATACTGTAGTACATTAAAATACATTTGCTGAATAGAGCAATGAAAAACAATGTAAAGTTTTTATGTGAAACGTCTGTATAGGCTGCATCTTCTTCCTGAAGTGCTGTTTGGAATTCGCCCTTCGCCTGTGTGTGTGCACGCGTTTAAGTGCCCTCAGTAGTGCATATAGGGAGAGACGCGTTTCAAAAAGTAAGCCAACATAAATCTTTCTGTTCTTGACAGGGCACATATACACAAAATGATCTCACAGTATTCTTTTTCTAATAAAAAAACATTTGTTTATGTCTAAAGTGTGTGTATAGATTAGAATCAGAAACCAGTCGGTGCTTCTCTTAAAGTGACAGTAACCTCAATTAACCTACTTAAGTCTGTGTCATTAATGTTAATCAAACAACCCAAGACAAAGAGAAAATCACTTCTGTGGCTCTATAAATAAATAATAATATTTAATTTGTACAAAAAGACAGTGTTGTTATTCATTTAAATTGATTTCTGTACCTAATGTTAATTGTAGACCTTACTTTATGTGCAACTTTGTTTCTTTTTTATAAATGTTTGTATTTCTTTACTTGTTATTAGATTTTTCAACCCCCTTTTTTTGCTGATCCGAAAAATGATACAATCCGTGCCTCAAAAACCATAATGTGATCCGAACCGTGAGTTTTGTGATCCGTCACAGCCCTACTCATTTGTATAAATTTGTATGAAGTGAATCATACAAAAGCGTATAAAAACTATACTGAAACCCCACTCCTAACCCCAAGTGGTGAAAGCAAATTGAACATAGTACAAATGTGGTCGTACGTATTAATATGAATTAGCCCCCTCGTAAAATACGTACAAAATGCCATGAGATTGCCTTGCATAATTCACTAAATTATTTGGTGTATAGTTTTAATAAGTTCCTTGTTTAGTCTAAAATGTGGAAAAATAACAAAAAGTGAATAAGTGACTGTAAACTTTTGAATAGTAGTTTATATCAGATTTGTTTGTTTTTTATTAAACGAACGTAGACCAGGAATTAATTTGAGGGGGAAAACTTTGTTCATCTAAATCAGTTTGAAAAGAAAAACATTTTAATGTCTAGTTTACAAAGATTATTGGTACAATAAGGTTCGATACAGGATTATTTTTATGCATACATTTTTACTCGATGCGGTGCGGACGCGCCTGGAAAAATGAGCACGTCGTACTGCGTGCACGTTGTGACCGTGTTGCTTCCATTATAAGCGGGCATACGCGCGCCTACATTTGAAATAATGAACAAACAGTTCTTAAAAAGTTTGCTATTACTGTAATTAAAATGAAAAATGATCACTTTTAGCAACCAGTATGAGGCATCGTGGGAATGGACTTCAGTTACATGGGCTGCAGGCTTAGTTTCTCCTTCCAAATTGCTATCAGTCAGACAAATGAATAATGAATGAGATCTCTGCTGTGCTGATACTCTCACACAATAGTGACCCTAACCATATTTCACATGAAATGAAAAAGTGTATATGCCCTCCACATATTCATGGCTCCTAGGGGTTTTCAGACTGAGCTGTAATAAACATAATCTTGCCAAGTTGGTTTAAGCATGAAATGAGGCATTTTACTGTTGTAGCTATGATTTGACAAGTGTAGCATGAACTATAAAGCTTTCATGAACTTCAAAAAATAGTTTCACAGCGAGTAATTCAATGAATTTTTGGTCCCATTGGATGATTTAACAAGAATAAATTATAAATGGAGGTTAATCAAGGCCATAATCTGTTCTACATTCCAGGACATACATGATAAATGTATGAAAAATTTGCTTCAATAAAATTAATTCAGGTTTTTACAGTTAGTAATGCTAATATACACTTAACGATAAGTATATGTTGTATTTGTCAACATTATGCATTAGCAAAAATGAACCAACAATAAACAATAGTTATACAGCAATTATTAAACTTGGTTTGTACATTTTAAAAATCAAAAGATGTAACATATTTTAATGTGCAATGAACTAACAAGAACAATTGTTTTGGTATATTATGATTAATAAATAACTGATAAATTGCGTGTCCAATTAAAAATGCCTGTCTGAAATCGATGCTGAATCGCAAGGCTGCGATTCTGTCTTTCATGCCCAGCTTTTACTACAGCGTTTTGGTCTGTAAGGAGTCCTAAAATCATAATGAGTCTGAATCATTTATAACGTGCATTTAAAAAAGCAAAACTCGTTAAACAAAATCCTGGAATAGCGTTTGCAATGGTACTTCTTCAATGGCACAATTGGAGTTTCTGCACAAGAGCGCCCTCTGGCTTTAGGATGTGCCGGGATTTCACCGTAATTTATAAAAATTCTTTCATTGAGAAAACGCGCAATTGCACGATTAATCGTAACAGCCCTATTAATAAACGCTGATAATCTATATTGGCAGCTTTATTTTACAGGATTTTTTACATATTTTATGAATCGTACAACAATTAAAAAACAGTAATGAAACACCACCCCTTACCCCACCCGTCAGAGGGGCGAAAGCAAATCATGCAAAAACGTACAGATAAATATAAATTAGCCACCTCGTAAAATACATAAAAATGCCCGTCACACGGCTGGTGCAAGACGAGAAGTTGTAATTTAAAGTAGGGATCGACTGATATGGATTTTTTAGTGCTGATGCCGATACCGATTTTTGTTACAGGCTTTCTTGAGCCGATATTTGGAGCCGATACTGCTTTTGCTCATTCAATATACATCATAAAAATTACACTATGATGCCAAATGTTACAAGTCTTAATTAAAAAAAAAGTAACATTTATTGAACTAAAAAAAAATATATTTAACAAATAGTAAAAACAGGTGAGGGTGCTATGGAACCATGAACTGCACTCTCCACAATGGCGAGGAACTATCAGCAAAGGATACTGATACTTCTACAAATATATAGAGAGATGAGAAATAAAAACTCGCTTTGTGCAGCTATGATCAGCTGTTAGGCCGAGCTTTCGATGTTGTCAGTCACATGACCTGCAATCGCTTGGGGCTTCCAGCACTCTGTCTGAATAATGCCGGAAACAGCAGCCACATATCCGCCGATGCCGATACACATAAAACTCGCAAATATCGGCCCGATATATCGGCCGGCCGATATATCTGTCTATCACTAATTTAAAGTGCCATTTTTTTTATTGCCAAAAATGACGATCGTTTCATTAGATAAGACCCTTATGTATCGTTTGGGATCATTAAACCCCTTTAAAGCTGCATTGAAACCGTAAACTGGGGTCCAATAAAGTCAAATTGAGAAAAATCCTGGAATGTTTTCCTCAAAAAAGATTTTGGATGACATGGGGGTGAGTAAATATCAGGATTTTTTTTTAAGAAAGTGGAATATTCCTTTAAGTGTCCTAAAAAATTCTTCAGGTAAATAAAATAACAGTTAACTAAACCTTACCTCACTTCTAAAATATTAATCTCTTATATCCCACGTCATTTATATTTCAGAGAACGTCTTCCTACAATATGAAGTAGACCACTGGCTGCCCTTACCTGATGGGGGCAGTCTCATCTCCTTTATCCAGCCAATCCTGTGGCGGTATGATGTACATGCACCAGAGTCCCCAGTTATAGCCATGAGCTGCGTTAGCGTACTGCTGCACCTCAAAAGTGTTGTACTTGATGTTATCTATGGCAGGAAGGATTATCCTAGTGTGATCTTCTTTTACTCTGGTGAGGATAGGCTCCGCCCTGAATTAGTCAAAGAGGAGAGAAACGGATAAAGAGTTTAGACATTTCAAGGGTTTGAAATATTCTTGGCTGCACAAAGCAACAGTGGTAAAATCAAGACAGCAGGTGTTAGGATGTCAACGTGAAATGTTCTTACAGCGTTTTGTTCAAAATTCTCAAAACCCTTAAACCAGAGGATTACAGCAGGACTGATGGAGAACTACATTATTCTATCACTGGGAAACCTTTTAAAGTAGGACTGTGTGTAGCGTTTAAGCACAATCACTTTCAACTAAATCTATGCGGCTTTATATTTATCATCTGCACGAGCGAATGCCAAACAGGTATGCAAGGTGACGATATACAGTAGTGGTTGACTAAAATTGATATATATAGCATATTTAAAAAGTTGCATTATTTCAAATCAGCTTTACATGAAAGAAGAATTTTAATAAAATAAAATAAATGACTTCATTCTGCAGTCAAGATGTGTTTAGTGCCAAGAAAGGTCACACTTAACACCGACGATGCCTAAAAAAACATTTAGTCCTAAAAAAGGCAAATTTTTTGGACATATTTCCTCTATTTACCGAAATTACTGTGTGAATAATTCATATGATAAATAACGGGCATAATATTAAACTACATAAACGACATGAGTTTCAAATTTGCACCTCAAGAATGTGATGCTTAACTTTCATAAAAAAACTAACTGAATTCCTCACTCACTTTCACTCAAAATGCACACGGTTATTAAATCACTACACGCAACTCTTTGGAAATGTACTTGCGTATAAAGTAAATTTGCTTGGCATACCGCACCGTAAAGACATTACTGTCTTATGCGACTATGTAGCTTTGTGAAAGTGAGTCCCCTGCACTTACTGGCATGAATAATAAATGCACTGCTGTGCGTGGGACATTATTTAAAACCGAAACCTTTTCCGATACCAACATACAATGTTATGCATTGTAATAAGTTGTAGAAACTACGCAAATCTTATTTCTGTCATTGCAGCAGGCAAAGCAAATATTTATTACATTTGGGGGGGGGGGCATTTCACCTGTAATTGACAGACAGTACAGCATTAAAAAAGGACAGGGTGGAGAGAGGGGAACGGAACTAGCAAAGGACATTGAGCCGGAACTCGAACTCAGGTTGCCAAAAGCGCTTCTGCGCTAAAGTACGTGTCGGAGCACTGCCCACTACACCAGCGGTTCTGACACAGTAAATAATTATAAAACAGTATTAAGGACAAATGTTTATTCAAATATTATTTTTGATAAAGTAATAATATTATTGAAAATAATTATTTATTAAATGCCATCCTTTCAGTAGAAGATAACAGAAAGTCATATGCAATAAAAATGTGTTTTACTAACAGTAGCTCGGTGAAGAGGTCATGGCCTTGATGTATTGTGAATAAAGCACTGCTATTTACCAATCAGTACTGTTTTACATGTTTTATAATGAATAAAATACAGGTATAATTAATTATTTTTGTTTGCTGAATAATTAAAGATGTTGTTTTCATATTTCAAATAAAAGCTTTTTGACTCCATCCAATACATGCAATATGTTGAACATCACACTTGACTGTAATGCACAAATGTCACTCACAAATTGTCCCTGTAAATAACCCAACCATAATGGATTCAAGTTTCGCAATTTTATTTATTCACCCAGCTGCTGTGTTTACACATAAAACAATGTGGCTGTTTCCAAGAATAATTCTTGGTAGATTGCTTTTCCCACTTTTGGAAATAAGCTTGTGTTCCATAATCAAAATGATGTTGGTTCAAATGGAGCACAATCAAGTCTGTCGGTGTAATCATCACACATTGACATCTTCAGCAGAGGAAAACACACAACTAACAGGGAAGAAAACAGCAAAAACTTTTCATCAGACCCTTACAAATCTCCATCTGTTCATTAACACATTTTCTCTAATTGTCTTTTTCATCCTTCACTTTATTTTTAGTAAATGTTTTTTTCCGTGACTCTTTGGGTCCTTGCAAATGGTCAAATGAGAAATGCAAATTAGCTATGGCCAGGAGGATGTAACAAGCTCGCTGATTGGCTCTGATTGTACGTCATGCGCAGATTTATAGATCTCAGATGAGGACCCAAAGAGTCACGGAAAAGCTAAATAGAGAGGCTAAAACGAAAAGCAAATCCAATAGCGAAAAGAATAAGGAGAACCAACGGGGAAATGAAAACAGAAAAGTCAAACGGAAATGCCCTTTTAAATGCCTAATTTATACCTGTATTTGTAATTCAATTTATAAATCCAGTTATTTATTTCTCTTTTAAAATCGCTTTTTGAAATACAATTTGAAATTCCATTATTTAATTAAGAATTTATAAATGCAATTTAAAATGATGAACTTATTGAGTATTTTATGTTGTTTTTATAAATTGTTATATTAATTTGAATTATTTATTAATGGATTAATATTTCATTTCTATGTTATTTTTATAATCTCATTTTTTATTGCCTAATAAAATGTTACATAATGATTTTTTTGTAACTTTGTCTATTTATTTATAGATTAATTAATGAATTTTTAAACAAATCTATTAATTGCTATTTTTATTGTCCAGGTAGTTATTAAAAATTGAAGTTCTTTATTACATTTTGCATGACTCTTGTGGTCCTCCATACTATCTGTCATATTTTGTCAAATCTGATTATTTTGCATGAGTTCTTAGTTTTCTGAAATATTGCTGTGTAATGTTCACATGAAATGCAGATGATAAAAAATAACAAAGCAATAAAAATATATTTTGTTAATAAGTGTTTACATTAGATTATTTTAATTTTAAGATTTATTTTTATTTATTTATTTACATTTTATTAATTAATTGTAATTAAGTATTTTTCTAACAACTCCCCTGCAATTCCCCTGCAAACCACCAGGGGTTTTTCTTGTAAAACACATTAAATTGTTTCTAGTTAATTATACTGCTCAAAATTAATGTCTCTAGCACAGTGATACAAGATCGTTCAATCCAGTAATACATTCAGCATCACAGAGATCATCTAGACGGTTTCAGCAGTAACAACATAAACAAAGCGGCGTTCGTGGTCAACACGTAACTTCCGGTAAACTCCGCTGAGAATAAATAACAACATGTCGATTACCTAGGAAACCAAAACATTTGTTATTTCCGACGAGGTATTTGTTCAAAAGTTCAGTTTAGCAACTAGTCACACCATTAAAAAAAACTGAAACCAGAAGTAAAGTTCAGAACAGACGCATATCGCGTCACTAAATGTGTGTCCGATAAAACCGTCTATAAAAAAGAGAAGGTGTGACAAAGGCGCTGATCACGCGAGTGTTTCGTCTTTTTTACTCGAGCACCCACCTAAGGCGCCGTTCACATATCATGTCTTTTGCACGCTCAAGTTCGCTATTTCAAATGTAGGCGCTTTATATGCCCACACATAGCGGAAGCGACGCTACTTTTTTCAGAATGCCGCAAGCGCAGCGCAGGTCATGTGACAGGAACCTACGTGCCTAGCATTTTCCACACATTTTTAGGTTTCGGACATGTGAACTTAATGGCAGAGCACTGATGGAACAATGCCAGATATGCTCAATTAATTTCAATTAAAATCAAAGTGCTTGGGTGCTCCCGTAGCGTCTGCCATTGCTACGCAACCTAAGCGTAGCGCGACGTTGTGCAGAGACATCAGTGGGAAAAATAATGCAGCACCTATGCCGTGTTAATGTTCACCCAGCAAACTATAATATTAGTTTAAATTCAAAGACATAACTAAAGGCAGAGGAAAAACCTTCAGACATCCATATCAATTTTAATATTTCTAAATCATTAGCTGTTAAAAATTTCTGGCACGATCAAACATCCATTTATCATACAAGTAAGAGGCTTTATTCCAGCTTTTCATCTCTTCATAGCATCTCTTCCTTAGGTGTCCTTTCTCTTTGTCTTCCTTTATTTATTAAGGTCACCCTTAAAAAGCTCAATAAAGCTATGATCACCTGTGAGAGATGACTTTTAATGGGGCTGTGAGTGGAGCTTTCATAAAACCCACATGCTGAGAGGATTCTTAATGTAAATGTCCATCTGGCACATCAGAGCCCTTTTAAAGGGTTCAATGGATAGAGATTGTGGAGTATTTTTATGCCAACCAGGCAGCCATTTCTCAATCCCTTGCCCAACCTATAGTTTCTTTCTCCATTCTAACCTCTCTTATAAAAAGTCAAAAATATATTTATAATATAAACGGTTAACAAAATAAAATTGTAGATATTGCAAGCTTTAAGCATAAGAATAAATGGCTGATCTTTTGCCTGAGTGCAGTCCTGAAATAACACAAGAAGGACGGAGCACATATGGGGAGGTGAGAAGGTACTGATAAACTAACCTTGCGGGAGCAACCATCTCTCTGGTGAATCTATACACATTTATCTTTTTTCTGTCCTTGGGCCACTGACATCATAGCCTAGACCAGGTACATGTAAGATCCCTAAGGATCCACTCTGAGCTATAATAAACTATAGGTGTGCAGATGAGATTCCACATGTTTTTCTGAACCTAATGGGAATCCTAGACTGGATTCAGGAAAATAAAATGGCAGAATTCTATAATGCAAACTGAAATACATATGAGGAAACCTGGCTTACAAATTTACCAAGGGGTGGCACAGTGGCTCACAGCAAGAAGGTCCCTGGTTCGAGCCCCTGCATGTTTTTCCTTAAGTGGATTAACTTGTGAATGGACTCACAGTAATATAGCCATGGCATTAAGAATAAACAAACAAACAAATTTACCAAGGGTTATTACTAAATGGGCCAACCATATTAGGAGCACAAACAAGAAAGCACATTGTAGCCATACATTTTTCATAAGCTTGATCACATCATCTGGTTTAATTATATTATTGTCACAGAGATACTTTGGTTCTTGTTGCAGTTGATATGTGGACTCTTGTTTTGAAGTATATTGTGTTTTCTGCATTGATCGTTCCCTGCGTGTATCTTACAACCCGAGATTGAACCAAAGTGCTGCACTAAGAACACAAACACACACACACACACACACACACACGCATTCTGGTTTCCATGTTTTGTGGGGACATTTCATAGACGTAATGCATTTTATACCATACAAACTGTATATTCTATTCCCCTTACCTGCCCCATTCCCTAACCCCAACCATCACAAAAACCTTTCTTGTACCTTAGATTTTCAATAAACATCATTCTGTTTGATTTATAAGCATGTTTCCTCATGGGGACATCAAAATGTCCCCACAAGGTCACAAAAACACTGTTGGTCCCCACAACGTGATAATTACCAGGTACACACACACACACACACACACACACACACACACACACACACACACACACACACAAATATATATAATATAAGAGTAAAGAAATCACAAATTGAAAATGTGATCCATTGCTAGGTTAGGCGTTCTGTGCCCAATACGCAGGACTGTATTATTTTATTTAACAAGGGCAAAATCCATAAGAAACTATTAACTAGTGCTTGGCAAAGATTAATTTAGATGAATCGCATACAGTACAAAATAAAAGTGAGTTTTGCATAATATATGAGTGTGTGCTGTGTAATTTTTATGTATATATAAATGCACACACATTCATGTATGTATTTAAGAAACATTTACATGTGTATATATATTTATTTAGATTTTTATATATTCTATATAATATAGAAATAAAAAATGGATAAATAAAAAAATCTGAAATGTATACATTTATGTGTGCTTGTTAAAATATACATAATAATTACACACAGTTAACACACATTTTATGCAAAAACTCACTTTTATTTTGTATTAATCTTTGCCCACACTGTCAGAAAAAAAAAAGTACAAAACTGTACCTTTTACTGTTTTGTACCTTTACAGGTATATACACATAATACAATGTTGTACCTTTTGGGGTACATAACTGTTCCTTAAGGATCTATTTTGTACCTTTAAAGGTACAGTTAACTGTTTTGTGCCCCT
Organism: Paramisgurnus dabryanus; assembly: GCF_030506205.2. Taxonomy (NCBI): domain Eukaryota; kingdom Metazoa; phylum Chordata; class Actinopteri; order Cypriniformes; family Cobitidae; genus Paramisgurnus; species Paramisgurnus dabryanus. The sequence continues at coordinate 29,174,166 of NC_133341.1, read as the reverse complement.
AAAATTTAACTGGTACAAAATTGTTCCTTAAGGTACACAACTGGTCCTTAGAGTATAATATTGTACCCCATAAGGTACAACATTTCAATGTGTTTTATACCCATAAAGGTACAAAAAGGTACCTTTTAGGGTATCACCCCAGCGACAGAAAAAGGAACAACTTTGTACCTTTTTTTCTGACAGTGCAGCACTACTATTAACAAAAAATAAGCTCATCATATATGCATAAAAAATTTCAATAGTAGAAACAAAAACAAGGAAAAAAATATACTACAAAACAAAAAGGCACATTATAAACAACCAGATAACTAAAATTGGTATAACTGCAGCCAGAACATCTTAAAATGTAGACATGGAAACGTGGACGCTTAAAAGGGGGGTGGCCAAATTGCTGGTGAATCTAGAGTATACTATAGACTGTTTTTACGTGTACACGACGTACATGCGCGGTCGAATGCACATCCTTGCGAAAAATAGTTAATTTGACTCGTACATGTACACAGACATTTAACAAATGCGCATTGCAACAAAATGCAATGCATCTTCTGCGCTACATGTAGGTGCATGTGTAACCCAAATTGTGTCATGCGTACGTGTAAAAAATTGACTATACTTCGGCCTTGAAGGTCGGTGGTTCAGGTCTCACAGCCGGTGGCTTCCAACTGAGGTGCCCTTGAGCAAGGCACGTTTCCAAATTGCTCCCCAGGGACTGCAGTGATAGCTGCCCAATGCTGTGTGTTTGTGTGTACCTGGTAATTATCACGTTGTGAGGACCAATTGTCCCTACAAAGATAGGGATAACAGTTTTTTGTGACCTTGTGGGGACATTTGGAGGTCCCCATGAGGAAACAAGCTTATAAATCAAACAGAATGATGTTTCTTGAAAATTTAAGGTACAAGAAAGTTTTCTGTGATGGTTGGGGTTAGGGTTTGGGTTAGGGGAAGGGAATAGAATATACAGCTTGTGCAGGGTTTCCCGCAGCACTTTTCAGTTCGGGCGGCCCACCTAAGCTGGGATACCCTACCACCTTAACTAGGTCGTCCAAAAAAAATTCCACCAAACGCCACATGGCCGAAATGAGAGAAAGACATGGTCGGTCACTGTCTGGAGGATAACTAGCCTGTTGATAAAACATTTAATTCATTACTAATCTAGTATGTGTTCATTTTCTGTCATAGTTTCTTCAAAATTGAGTTTTATTTGAGTGTTTTAAATAAAATATTTTCATCATGACGCGTACTCCCCGCCCCTTTGATTGCAACGCCCCCGGCCCGCCCACCTGCACAACCCTACCACCTTAACTAACAAATTTTCTGCGGGAAACCCTGTTGTGCAGTATAAAATGCATTACGTCCCAAAAAAACATGGAAACCAGAATGTGCGTGTGTGTTCATGACTTAAACCTGCCCCATTTAGAGGCACCGTGCCTTTTTGAAGTTCATTCCCCTATTCGGTAATTCACTGGGCCCTATTTTAACGATCTAAGTGCATGGTCTAAAGCGCATGGCACACGGTCTAAACGGGCATATCCGAACCCACTTTTGCTAATTTAACGACGGGAAAATAGTTTATGCACCAAGTGCATGGTAGTAATGGGAGTGTTTTGAGCGTAACGTGCAATAAACCAATGAGAGTCTGAGCTCTCATCCCCTTTAAAAGTAAGTTGGGCCTGGTGCCATGCCTAATCCATATTTAGAAAGCGGAGTTTATAAACTTAAAAACTTAAAAACGGAGGAAAAAGACCACCAGTTTAAGATTAATGTTAAAAAATTGTGTTGTTTTTATTTGTATTGAAATAAAAATTGTTTAATTTAAACCCTTTAAGGGACACTCACTTTTTGGAAAATATGCTCATTTTGCAGCTCCCCTAGAGTTAAACATTTGATTTTTACAGTTTTGTAATCCATTCAGCTCATCTCCGGGTCTGGCGCTAGCACTTTTAGCATAGCTTAGCATAATCCATTAAATCTGGTTAGACCATTAGCATCGCCCTTAAAAATAACCAAAGAGTTTCGATATTTTTCCTATTTAAAACTTGACTCTTCTGATGTTACATTGTGTACTAAGACCACCGGAAAATTAAAAGTTGCGATTTTCTAGGCAGATATGGCTAGGAACTATACTCTCAAACTGGCGTAATAATCAAGCACTTTGCTGATGTAACATGGCGGCAGCAGGGGTAGTGATATTACGCACTGCCCGAAAATAGTCCCTTGCTATTGAAAGTAACCAAGGGGACTATTTTCGGGCAGTGCGTAATATCACTACAATAAAAATATTTATGGCCTAGGATCACGCTGATAAGTCAAACTAAAAACAAAAAAAGAGAGATAAAAACAACTTTAAGGTATCACGGCACAATGGCACACACCAGAGAGTCACATAAGGCTCAACTCAAAACAAACATATCAAGCTCCAAAGGACAGTGTGTGACAGGAGCAAACAGAAGAGAAGAAAAAAAACTTAAATCTTGCAGAAAAACAGACAGGAACAGAATACGCCAGAAAATTGTCAAAACAATGCCAGCTATTCAATTCACCAATTCCTCATTTCTGCCCTTAAACTAAATGTTGGATTTAGTAAAACGCTTTAGTGCTGCACTAAAGCAACCGCTAGTAATTGGTGGGAGTAAATACAAAGGCAATCTCATTTGACACCGGACACGTAGGGCAATGGTGATCAATTCCTTTACCCACAGGTTACACCCAAATTTATATAGCACAGGAACAGAAAAATACTGATATCTAACAGGAATAAACACAATTTGAAGAAAACCGTTAATTTTTTGTAATTTTATTTGATGGAAATGTATTGCTGTTATAGACCAGTTCAAATGATGTAAACAACACTGGTCCAGAAACACTTCCTGTTACAGTTTGTGACAGTTATTTTTTTATTTCACATATATTATTATCTTTAAGATGTTTGTTTAACTTCAGGTAATTCAGGTTTATATGTTCTGTTGGTTTATTTTATCCCAACGTTTATCTAGTGTTAAAAAACGGAAACAGGAAGTGCTTCTGGACCAGTGTTGTTTACATCTTTTGAAATGGTCTATAATGAGACTGTAATGTTGCTCATTAGCAGGTTTTACATTTACATTTATTCATTTAGCAGATGCTTTTATCCGAAATGACAAATGAGAGAGCACTCAATACGTATTTCTGAAGGAGGGACTTCAAAGAACAAGGAAGACATCAGTCTGTTTAGAGGACAGTGAAAACAGCGCTATACAGATAAGTAAATTGTGTGAACAATACAGCGTTTTTTTAACACGTGAAACATGAACACATGTTATATTGCGCACTGTCAACACAATCAAAGCTTCAAAAACACAGAAAGAACGGGACTTTTAACAATACTTAAATGATATTGCACATGCTGGTCAACAAAAGTAAGATGGTAATGTCCCTATATTAACACATATTTCAGTCAAGTGTATCCAAACGTTTGACTGGTATTGTAAGTATTGATAAAAATCTTCTGTTGATGTTATATCATATCATATGACTTTTCTGAAAGATTTTCAATGCATGATGTGTCCATGATTTCTAAGCCTTATCTCTCATTTCACTTGACTTGACATGTTTGTAAATTAGTTCTGCTATATCGTTCCTGTCCTTTGCCTTTTCAGATAGGAACACATTCATAGCAGATTACCCCTCCGTTCTCCAGAACAAACGTTTACATGACTTATCTAGAATAAGGATACTTGCTCTCATGTGCCACTATCGTAAAATGAAATCTTACCTTACTCGCTGTTAGGACCCCATAAAATGCTTGGTCTACTCGGTGGTTTGCCCAGAAAAGTGCCTGGTTGTTAAAAGGGTTAGTATTTCCAGGGCAAAATGTTCCCCATAGCAGTTTTTAGCACTAGCGGGATAGTGGATTTAATTTTTGACATGCTGTTTTTAAGCACATTATGGATCTGATGAGCAGCTAACAAGCTAAGATGTATGGCCTTTGGACATGTGGTATGTCAAAGTAATGCTATGTTAGCTTCATCCTGTTAAATGTTTACTTTTTACTATCTTCTCTTTTTTTAAGCAAGCTCATCACACCCACATTATCTCCGTTTAGTTTGTTCTAAAAATACAATGAGTTTAGATAGTGAAGTAATTACATTAGATTGAAGACTGCCCACTTTCAGCATTGCCCATATTTATTTGCTTACCTATAAACACAATAAATTATAACTCGGCGGGTATGATTAATGGCCCTTTTATTTTTACGTATACAACTAATCAGTCCTCATTTCCTCTCAACGTCAGGGTTTTTTCTCAAATCGCAGCTCACTAAGTGGTGTTTTTCTGGACCAAGATAACACCAAGTCTTCAAATAAATCCTTTAAAATGTACTAATGGTAATTGGGTTTTTGGAGCATAATTTAAAAAAGATAAAAATGTCGATTTATTGGAAAAACAAACAGACAAATGAGAAATGCCATAGATATAGGTTGACCACAGAAACGTTCAAAAACATCTTTATGGATAACATTGACCTTACGAATTGAACTTTCCATTCTTTACATTAACTGTTTAACTTAACAGAATAATTTCCTCTCCTCTTTTATGCTGTTCTTTTCTACACTGTCTGAACTATAGCATCTATGTACATAAATATGTCTATGGTCCATGCTGGTGCGTTTAAGTGGTGGCAGGGACTAATTTGCATATTATTATATATTCATTTTTATAGTCCGAGCTTGTATGAGTGAGTAGAGGTGGGGAATAATTTGCATATCTACATATACGAAATGAGGCAAGGGTGTACAGTTCCATTCAAGTTATTTTAAAGCATGAAGAAATTACTGGAAAACTTTTACATATGCTATTATGATGCTAAAAGTAGAATTTAAAAGGGGACATTTTACAAGACTTGTTTAAGTTGTAAAATAAATCTTTGGTGTCCCCAGAGTATATATGTGAAGTTTTTGCCCAAAATACCATATAGATCTTTGCCACTTTGTAGGTGTGAGCAAAAATGTGCCATTTTTGGGTGTTTAAATGCAAAGAGTTCATCTGCACTAAATTGCAATGCTGTGATTGGATAGTGCAGATTAGCGAGTGGAATTATCCCCTTCTGACATCACAAGGGGAGCAAAATTTCAAAGACCTATTTATCAACTACACGAGGACTTTAAAATAACCATTTCTTATCTTTTTATAGTCTACATAAACGGTTTTCAGTAACATTTAGTGCAACAGAAAAGTCCTGTGGATGTTTACATTTTTTATGAACAAACTTTTTGAAGTCTTTATTTTTAAGCATGTAAAGAACCTCAAACACATTGTAAGACGCTTTGGATAAAAGCATTCGCTAAATGCATCAATGTAAAGCAACATTGTGTGTAAAGGCATGCAAATGCACCCTGCAATAATTGTGTTTTGAACATTTGACTATTCTGAATCATGTGCGGCAGGGATATCACCTCTCATTGTGAGCTATTAGCTCCGCTTCGCAAGTGTTTGGAGCTTCCATGTGACTGACTCCAGATTCAGAACAGCTCATCCCTCATACTTCATTAGCTCTAATCACTTCAAATTTTCCATCTGGAGTTTTTCATCAGGTTCCAGTAGATTAGTGTGGTAAAAGGTGAATCAACAATTATGTAAAACAGTTCCAGGAAGTCTTCAATAGGACATGCAAACAAGAGAAAGCAGCAAAGGTCTCTAGTTCTGAACTCACAAACTGAAAATAACACATCTAAACAAATTACAATCTCTATAAAGCTAGAAACATAACCATACTATATGGAAAACAGTATGCAAAGCCCACAACACATTAAGAGACAATAAAATCTGGTTAAATGGTTAAATGTGCATTTGATATTTAAAGGGGACATTTCACAATACTTTTTAAAGATGTAAAATAAATCTCCAGAGTATGTGAAGTTATAGCTCAAAATAACAAAGATAATTTATTATAGCATGTTCAAATTGCCACTTTGTAGGTGTGAGCAGAAATGTGCCATTTTGGGTGTGTCCTTTTAAATGCAAATGAGCTGATCTCTGCACTAAATGGCAGTGACGTGGTTGGACAGTGCAGATAAAGGGGCGGTATTATCCCATTCTGACATCACAGGGGGAGCCAAATTTCAATGACTTATTTTTTCACATGCTTGCAAAGAATGGTTTACCAAAACTAAGTTACTGGGTTGTTCAATTCACATTTTCTAGGTTGATAGAAGCACTGGGGACCCAATTATAGCACTTGAACATGGAAAAAGTCAGATTTTCATTATGTCCTCTTGAGTGATTTTACTCCACATAGAAGCTGCATACTGCAAAAAAATAAATAATTCTTTGGCCAAAAATATTTTTAAATATGCAAAATACATTTTGTAGAAAGTAAAGCTTAATTATATTTAGTTTTAACCTTCATATATTAACAAATATTTCAAAATGTATTTCAGGAGCAACAAATACATTTCCAATATTACAACCCATGGCCAAAATGTAAAAGTTTGTATAAAATATATAAAGTATAAGTTAGTATAATTATAAGTATGTATAAATTACATAAAAATTATAAGTATATTTTTGCAGTCTTTTTAAATGTTATGTTTACGGGTTTGTAACATACAAAGTTTTTATTCCAATAATTTTTTGGCCATTTTGAAAATACATATACATTCAAAATTATTTTTGAAAATATTTTTTGGTGTATGGGTATGGTCTTAAAAAAATAAATGTGCTGTAAAATGTTCTTCACTGCGATGCCATAGAAGAACCATCTTTGCTTCCCCAAATAATTATTTCTTTCTTACCTTTTTATAAACTAAAATTTGCGAAACAAACAAAAAGGTTCTTCAGATGTTAAAAGTTCCTTATAGAACCATAAAGCCAAAAATGGTTCTTCTATGCCATAGTGTGCACCTTTTTTGAATGCACATCAAAGCTTTGCAAGTCCGGCTCCTTTCCTGTGATCTCATTTGCATGATGGCCAAACATTTACTTAAATAAAAAAAAAAAAACATTGCTAAAACACTTAAAAACCACTGTTGCATGGTATAGCCTAATGGTTAAAGAAGTGGTCTAATAATCAATACCTTGAAGGTTCAAACCCTGCACTGGGTGATCTTTGAACTAGGCATTACCATTAAGCATTACTTGGGGAGTCATCGATTGAGTCCAAACGATCGAAAGGTGATTTCGATTGTGTAACCTGCACACATAAAGTGTTTCAATGAGAGGAGCAAGGCCGTGAATCCTTTGAGGATTGTTTAAAAAGTTCATGTGGGCTCCTGAAAAGATCAGGCCTGTAAAGCTGCATATTGATTAATGTTTTCATTGAGACGCTGAGGTCAGAGAGAATAAAAGCTGGCCTTTAAATGATGGCCCAGTCGGTGATCTAATTACAACCCAGTTCTGCCGAAGGAGCCCTAACATCCCTCATGCATAAACAGCTACTGTAACCACTGCCCAAAACAAAGCCCTTTAATGTGCAGAGTATAAACGGCCGCATTATGCTTTAAACAAAGAGTTCAGATTTGAGTTGAACATTGCTAATTGAGTTTACCAAGACTAATTAGTCATTAAATGGAAATTAACTGTAATATTTATTTCTGCATATGTTTTTACTGAAAGTTTGTACTGAATAAAATACTGTTTGTAATGTAGTACATGTAAAATATACATTAATCTTATGAAATCTGCTATACAACATCACCTTGGTAACTGCAGTGGGAAGCAAGAGAACATTACACTATTTTTACTTTTCTTAAAGGAACACACCACCGTTTTTCAATATTTTACTATGTTCTTACCTCAACTTAGACGAATTAATACATACCTATCTTTTTTCAATGCCTGCGCTTAATCTTTGTACAGCGCGTCGTGAATGTGTTAGCATTTAGCCTAGCTCAATTAATTCCTTAGGATCCAAACAAGGATGAATTTAGAAGCCACCAAACACTTCCATGTTTTCCCTATTTAAAGACTGTTACATGAATAAGTATGGTAGCACAAAATTTTTTAAGTGGATAAAAAATGAGAACTATATATATTGTATGGCGGAAGAGCACTTAGTTTGCAGCACTCCAACCTCGGGCTCAGTAATATTTCACAGAGGTCAAAGTAAGAACATAAAATATTCAAAACTGTAGTGTTTTCCTTTAAACTTTTATCTATGCATTGTAGTGCTGAGCTCATGCTATTATTCCTATACTGTATAGCATGCATAATAGCATTCATACATGAATGGGCACTTACAACAGTTCATTTGGTTAACCAGTCATGTTATCAATTTAATATTCATTAGCAGTTAATACATATTCGTGATTTCATGTCATTTAAAACTAGGGCTGCATAACAACTAATTGCAACTAATCGTTTGCAGAATAAAAGTTTTTGTTTACTTCATATATAGGTGTGTACTGTGTATAATAATTGTGCATATATAAATACACACACATGCATATTAAATATATATATATATATATATATATATATATATATATATATATATATATATATATATATATATATATATATATATATATATATATATATATATATATATATATATATATATATATATTCAATGTATATATATGTATTGATTAATGTTTTCATTGAGACGTGTAAAAAATGTGTGTATATATTAAATATTCATATAAATGTATATATGTATGTGTGTATGTATGTATGTATATATATATATATGAATATTTAATATATACACACATTTTTTTACACGTCTCAATGAAAACATTAATCAACATGCAGCTTTACAGGCCTGATCTTTTTAGATATAATATATAAATATAAACATGTATATATACATGGAACATTTCTTAAATATGTAAGTGCATGTGTGTCTATTTAGATATATACACACATAATTATTATACACAGTCCATACTGTACACATTATATGATGTCAACTTTTATTCTGCAAACGATAAGTTGTTATGCAGCCCTATTTAAAACAATATCAATTGCTTGCTTGGATATTTATGAAAGTTATTCATATTTTGCACAAAGAGCCTATGAATGTGACCTCAGTAATAATATGCCAACAATTTAATTTCAGAAAATGACTGGATATGACAAATAAAGTAATTTAAACAATTATAAATATCATCCATCTCATCTGAAATCTGCCAATATAGTCTGCCAATGCGCTCTAATCACATCCACTAAAATGATGCACATACTCACAGGAGATGTACTTTATTTGCCAACTTAAATCCTACACCTGCCAGAACACGGCGACTCAAATGCAAAGCTCGCTCTGGCATGTGTTCGATAAAATTTAGCACTTCACATTTTCTGATTCCCCCCACCTGCCATATTACTGTCAACATTCAGTTTGCACTTTGGGAACTCAAAATGTCAGATCAGGCATCTGCCAGTATTACTTAGTGAAGCAATGTAAAGACACAAATACTCTTTAAAAGAATCGTGCTTATTACAGCCTATATTTTCAAATGTGCTTTATATATGTGGAATCCACAGCAAACCACTTTTACCAAGTGTTTGGACATAAATGTGACCATGCAATGAAAAAATCCACCTACTCCTTTTTTATCACCCTTTAAACCAAAGCAGTCTCATTAGACATGCTGTTTTGTTTCACTTGTTAATGTGACATCACACTAATAAAGCCCCTCCCACGGCCACTGCCTGACTGGTAAATTTTACCCCATTTTTTTTTTAAATGTGTTTGTTATGACGTTGCAAAACTGCTGTGGCTAAAGATACTGTTTTTTTCACCGAATTCAGATCTATTTTAACTAAAAGCACTCACTGTCTGTTGGTAAGGAAGTAAGGAGTAGCTCGTTTGCATTTAAAGGAACACACATGAAAACAGCGCTTTCTTGCTTCCACCCAAATAGGGGCATTTTGGACATGCTATAACAAATTATCTGTGTGGTATTTTGAGCGGAAACTTCAAAGAAACATTCTAGGCACACCTGAGACTTGTATTACATCTTGTAAAAATCTGCATAATATGTGGTCTTTAATGTCAGTCAATGGGGAATGTCGGTCAAATGTGGTATGGCTGAAAACTTGGGTCAAAACTTTACACAAACTATCTCTATTACACACTCATTGTGAAAGTGGAGCCAGATCCTGAATCTTCTCTCTAACAAGGTCATTGTCTGGCCCACATAATCAATCTCTGTTATCGGTCTCAGCCATCCTATATAGTCATAATATGAAAAATAGGATATTTTGGCACCTTTGCTTATGAATGTATTTGTGGCTGTCATCATCTGTTGCAGCAAAGGTCACTACAAAAAAGGCATTTTGAACACAAGTCATATCCAATTTATCAACAATGTGGATGCACAAACTAACGCAAGTTTAATACATAGTTATGGCCGAGAAATCTGTGCTTTCTGTATTTTTCTTGTCAGATCTCCTACAAATTTGTGAAAAGTTTTGATGTTTTTTTGTTAAAGCGACACCATGTAATTTTTCAACCTTTTTCAAAACCCTTGTGATAGTACATCGACTTTAAATAGGTTGAATGACATGTCTACCATAGCCTGACGGGGTTTGTATCGCTTTTACTCATATTTTAAAACTTAGGGTTTCTGGTAGTAACCAGAGCACAAAAAAAACTACAAAATTCGATTGCTTTACGGCATACGTCACTTCTAGGGGTGGCACGGTTAGTGATGGGAGAAACGAAGCTTTTCGAAGCTTCGAATCAATTGAAGCAATTGCTTCGAAAATTGATTCAGTTTTTCGAAGCAGTTCGAAACCTACACACGCTGGCGACCCCTGCTGGTCAAAACAGTGTAAAAGCAGATCTGTCCACACATTTTACTGTTTTTTTTTACAAAATAATAGCAAGATTTTTATTAAAATATGTTAAAAAAATTATTTAACTTAATAAAGACATAGTTAAAAGTGTATTATGTGTTTTTAGTTTTATTTAGGGCCAACAAATGAATAAAACTAACTACCCTTTTAATTATGCAAATTTTTGTCATTAAATCTGTCTATAAACAAAAAGTAGACAACATGGCAGTGTTATTAGTCAGAAGGATAAATGTTTTATGAACTTTCATAATTAAACTGACCCGAGTTCACCTAAACTTATTAAACACTGGTCATGTGATCAACTCCCCCTAGTGGTGAACCATCGGATTTTCGAAACGTTTCGAAACAGTTATGACGTAATGAAGCTTTGGCCAGTTTGAAACAAGCTCCGAACCACTGATTCGAAACAAAAGATTCGTAAATGTTTCGAAGCCTCATGAAGCAGTGCTTCGAAAACGACCATCACTAGGCACGGTTCAAAAAACCCTCGGTTCGGTTCGTATCACGGTTCTATGGTCACGGTTCTCGGTTCAGTACGGTTCTTGTTGTTAATTTTTCTTTTAATTTTTAACACTCCAGAAATGTATTATCTTATTAATGTGTTAATTATCCATAATTTAGGATACAGTATTAAAAAAAAGTTATATCATGTAATCATGCACAAACTGAATTTGACTTTAAGCACATTATTGGGACCATCCCTGAGGAAAGCCAGATGAGATTTTGATAGAGCAAGAGGGAAGACATTGATGATTTCAACATGCTTTTCATTTATTTGGCAAAAAAGAGAATGTGCATTGCCATCTACATGAACTAAACATGCTACATGCTAAAAATGCACACAAAGATAACTTGCATTTATCAAAATGCCAACTTCAGTGTAGCTCTTAGATTTATCACTGAGAGGCTGTTTTAATACTGCAGAGAGTATATGTGGACGAGAGAGAAACATAACCTTTACACCTGTAATATTTACATCCGTCTCTTTTGTACACTTTTGACTACTTCTGTCGTGATTACTTTGAGGGGCAATTTATGAAATAAGATCGCGCAACTTTCACACGCTAGCAAAATGAAACTACGCGGAAATCAGCCGCTTTCGTTTCATCAATGAAAGGCTAAAAATAGCGCTGAATACGAAAAGACGTAAAATGTGTTCAGTACCTCAAATTAGATAAATGGTCGGAGAGAAGGCGGTCTCCTGTGGCTGTTCGAACACATTCAACCCATAGACTGCAGTTCTATCTATTGTTTTATTTCCGCTGTCATCATAAATAACATGAAATAAAAAATGTTTTCACACACCAAACTTATACGACGCTGGCGCATCCTCCAACTGCTGGCAGACTTCCTTTTCTCTCCCACTTGCCATTTCTACACGTAACATAACCTGCAGTTACTTATAGTCCAAACCAGTCACCTCTTCTTTCGCGCGAAAGGGAAACACGCTATCTAAGGTCACATACAGGGCATGAGGCTACATTGCGCATGCCATGAACCGTTGAACCGTGCGACACACACACGCTCCGAACCGAGACAAGCGAACCGAACGGTTCGGAATTTTTTCATGAACCGTGCCACCCCTAGTCACTTCCTCAACACATTTTTTTTTTAAAGTGAATTTTGGTGGAGGCTACTTTAGGAGTGTAGAGAGCAACTAATATTATGTGACTCTGTGGCACCGTGTTAGTGTCATGGACCTATTGTTTCAATTTTTTATATAAACTCACGATCTTGATTCATACATAAATGCGATCTTCTTTATAAATGAAGGCGATTATCTTGCATATAGTTCCCTGTATTCAGATGCTGCATTCACGTGTTCACGTATCTTTTACTTTTTCTTTTACTGTCTATTTACATTACAATTCAGGATGCTATAGCAGTCAAACTTGCTCAAACTCACACAGTGTAAAACCAAACCCTATTCATTCACCAATCAGATCCGAGCGTTTCTCTCTTCCTCATTTGCTGCGTTCCGCTGTCACTCGCGTGACGTATTACAAAGCGGCAGACCTAAACACATCGGTATACTTGGATTTGGAGTGACAATTTTCACACAAAAGAGAGGAAAAATGAGCGCCATTGCGGAAAATCCTGATGGCGAGGGAGAGAGGGACGAAGCTAACAATATTTGTTTCGAAAAAGGCAAGGAAATACTTCTGGTCGTTTCTCAATTGGAAGGCTGCAGCCTCCAGAGGTCAAATATGCAGGCTGCATACGTCATCAAGCCTGGTTTATTAAGGTAAACTGAGCATTACTACCGCAAATCATAAGCATACTGCAACAATTTACGATTAACTAAGTATAACAGTCAACTTTATAATTGTTAATATTCTGAAATAAGACAGTCTTGATGATGTATGCAGCTTAGAAATACGACATCCGGAGGCTGCAACCTTCAGATTGAGAAATGGCTTCTGCCACTAGTTCCTCATCAGAAAGTTGTAACATGACTGCGTTTCTCCCTGATGCCTCAAAATGTTGATCGTTTAGCGTTTAGTTTTTAAAGGTTTAGTTTTTTAGTTTAGTTTTAAGTTTTAAGGTTGGCCAGTTCTTTTCCTTTGCGACAGTGCTGCGGCGCTTGTGGCCTCTAGGGGCGCTAGGCGTGAAAAATACATGTCTAGTGCCCTCTAGTGGCCAAAAAGTTCTGCGGTTTGCCTTTAAGATACTAGACAAAGAATGTTTTAAATTTAAATGCATGAATATAAATTTTCTTCATTATATTTTTTTTAAGCTGCTTTTCCATTGCATAGGGGTGGGTTGGGACAGTTTAGTTTTGGGTGCTTTTCATTGGGTACAGTACATAGTACTCAATACTTTTTTTAGTACTATCGCGGTTGGGGTACCAAGCGAGCTGAGCTGTTAACTAAAACGTGAAATGAAAACACTGTAGTTCACTGACTGATCTGAGAGAATCCTCACAACCAGCGTCATTGCTAAATGCAAGATTAGCTTTATCTTCGTGCTTGCGCTGTCTCGAGCAAACCTGTTGTCATCTGTGCTTTGTTGTAAAGTTTCCAAACTCCCTTATAGACGTGAAAAACATCCAAAGGCTGAGAAACAGGAACACCATACCAGTGTTTTCCTTGCAGTTTGTGGCGGCACATCCGCGACGCGCACATCCGCATGACATTTTTACGCCTTAGCGAAGTGTATCGACTTATGCCACAGATGTTTATACCCGTGGAGTACTTCACAATAGAAAAGCTGCATTAGATTTCTAAAAAAATGTGTTGCATGCATGTGTAAAGTTGCATACACACCACAAAATATGATTAATCTAAATCAATTATTATTTGAATGATTAAGCGAAAATTGTTTGGACTGAGCCTTGTGTGCTTTTATACACAAGAGGCCAGTAGCAGTGTAAAAGTAATACGTTGCATGCACTATGTACTGCAGTTTACTGTACACAGCCTTGTTCTTCATATTTCAGACAAACATGTGGTTTAAGCTCCAAACTTACACAATTTATTAAACCAAACGCTTACATGTCAAACTGCACAAACAAAATTTTTTTGCTAGCGCCACAATGTTTATAGGGAAATCATCATACGAGTGGCTTACTCACATATTAAATTGATATTACTCTGACAGAGAACAAAGCATTGGGTTACGGAACAGATCATCTAAAAATAAACCAAAAAAATGAAACTGTTGTCATTTATTCAAACTAATGTCGTTCCAGACTTTTTTATATTTACATTACATTCGACACAGATCTTTTCAATACAAATGTAGTTGATATTAGTGACAACATCTGGCAAGCTCCAATATGGAGTTGGCAGATTGAAACTACCAGAAAAAAAAATATCCATAGAAGACATCTTCTAAAGACATTTGATAACTTATCTTGAGAAACAAACCTGAATTGAAGTCAAAACTTAGTTAACATACAGTATAGGGTGTAATTTCTGCACATTACACAAAGATAGAAGTAAAAATGTTTTAACATTGATCAAATTATAAAATCTGAAAACATTTTGAAAAAGCTAATGAATAACAAACCTTGTTTACACTATCGTGGGACATGTATCTACTGTACAGATTTTATGAAAATATATTTTTGGTTTGGTTATTGGACTCTCTGAGAATATCATAACACATTTTATGGATTTCAGGTTTCTGGTGTATCACTGTGGTTTTCTGTTTAAATGAAACTGAGCTCTCAGTAACCCGAGGAAAGAGAAGTGAACAAAATGAGAGAGAGAGAGAGAGAGAGAGAGAGAGAGAGAGAGAGAGAGAGAGAGAGAGAGAGAGAGAGAGAGAGAGAGAGAGAGAGAGAGAGAGAGAGAGAGAGTGTGAGAGAGAGAGAGAGAGAGAGAGAGAGAGAGAGAGAGAGATGGATATCAAGAGATGGAGGCATAGATAGAAAAGATCAGAGAATTGGCATATGGATATGAATGGGGAACAATGGAGAGATGAAAAAATGTGACACATTCACATGATCTGAAACGCAAGTGCGAAGCGCAAAGCGCAAGTGAGTTTGTGGGCGGATTTACCAGGCGCACGCCAGGAGCGGTTCACAGCCGAGGAGACCGACGTTCTTGTAAGAGCAGTCAAAGACAGAGAAGTTGTTTTGTATGGGGATGGGAGAAACCCGCCCAAATCAGCGTTGGTTAAACAGGTGTGGGAGGAAATAGCCGCAATTGTCTCATCAGCTGGCATCCCCATCTTTGCGCCAAGTGCTACAATGATGTCAGGAGACGGGGGAATCCCAAGCTTGCCAACATAAATCGGGCACGCCGTGTAACGAGAGGTGGATCTGCCTCTACACAGACGCCAGCAGAGGACATTGCTGCGTCCACCCTCACCACTGAAAGGGTTTGGGGGCTTTGAAATCGGACCCAAGAAACGCAAGCAAGGTCCAACCCCAAAGTAAACTTACAAATCAAGTTCATATACATTAAGGTTTCTTATGAATTTTTTTTATTATTATTTACATAAAATAAACGTAATACAGCCACACAACAAACTTATGAAAATATTTTAATCGTTATTTGCATGAGAATTTTTTAACGCAGCCACACAATAATTAAAAACTATCACCACAGTGCTCACCACTATGATTCCCCTTATCTCATGTGTTAATATTTTTTATTGTAACAATTTATGATTTGCAAAAATAACTGTTGCATCTGTGTAGATTAGATAAGCAAAGTGTGTGCGCGTCGTGCACGCTATACATTATGGTCAAGCATGCGCCCTTAAAATACACTAGTCAACATTTGAAGTGGATCAAAACCTTTCCTAAAAGTTGTCTTAAAACCAATACCCAGTACCCGTTCTTGTCTTAGGACAAGTTTGATGAATGTTTTTGATCCACTTCAAATGTTGACTACTATAGCATAATGAACATTGCGCAACGCGCCACTGACTTTAGACTAGTTTTTTCTGGTCAGTGGCACAATTGTTTTTTGAAACAGCAAAATAACATCAGGGATGGTTTGCGCCGCAACACGCCTCCTTTTTTGCGCTGAACCGCCCAGGGAGCGCAAGTTCATTCCCTAGTTTGCCGACGTGCGTCTGTGGAGGGAAAAACACGCTGTGCGCCGGTGCAAAATACGAATGATACATGCGTCACTGACAAATTCAATTGCGCTGGGTGCAAGATAGGGCCCAATATGTCGGAGAGTGTTGCTAGAGTATGAATATATTGTATTGCAATATGTAGCATTTAGGTATTATCATTTAATCAAAACTTAACAACCAATTTTCTTGACCTAATGGCCAAAACCCAAGAACTCAGGTGAAGAAGAAAAACAAAGGCAAAAAGCCCAGAGCTTATGAAAACCTTGACCTTTATCCTCTATCTCTTGACCATGTGACTAAACCTAACATTATACATTGAAATTGACCAATCAGAAGACCACCTGTAACCCCCACTGGATGAATTACTCTGCCAATAGTCAATGAGCATAGGAATGCAAATGGTACAGGATGGAAATGGGGGTTGTGGCGGAATAATAAATTCCTATATTTTCAATCTGACAACATTGCATATGTAAAATAAAAGAAACATTTTTAATAAACTTTTTTAAACCGATTGCATGTTTTCAGTGTGGAGACAAATTCGACTATTTGGTTTACTCAGAGATTAGAATCTTTTCTAATCTTTTTTAAACGAAAACAGAAAATGAACTAAATTACAATACATGTATGCATTCAAAATATGATTTTATCCAAATTACTTTTAAATATAGTCATGGATAAATATGGATCTTTTTAAAGGCCAAATACATTCAAGTCTATGTACTCTGTCAGGAAAAATGGTCTCAAGCTGTCAATGGGGCATTACCCTTTAAAAAGATCCTAATATGTACCATTAGCTACAGATAGGTATACATTTTGTACCAACATGTACCTTTGAGTTACTAATATGAACTCTTTTGTACCAGTATGATGTCTTTAGGCGCAAAGGTGTACTTTTTAAAAAGGGTATCACCCCAATGACAGCTAGGGACCACTTTTTGACCATTTTTTTTCTGACAGTGTATGGTGTAGTATTAAGGGATGCATAATATGGTCATAGCCTGTAGCAGCATTTCTCAAAGTGTGGGGCGGGCCCCACTGGTGGGGAATAGGAACATTACAAGTGGGGCGTGACAAATGGGAGGAAATTTGGTCATTTTTGTGCCCATCTCTATTAATTCTTTTAATTATTGACCATACACTCAAAATGATACATTTAAATATAAGCCTAACTTAAAGCAACATCAGACTGTGAAGAAAATGTCACTCGGAACCATAGTCTACAAGAATGAATTAAAGTCAGAATTGAAGTGGAACAAAAACTTTAATCTGGAGAGGCGGTATAGGCGGTAGTGGGTATAAAAGTTAACAATGGATACGTTTGTGACAAGGAATGCAAACTGGAGATTCTGTACTAGCAGAGAAAAAAAAGACAGACAGTCGACCCAATCAACCAAAACGCCAGCCGAAAAGAAAGTATGATGACTTTTGTCAGAGACAAAATGCAAACACAGTTGCAAAAGTTTTTTTCACATTTGCACATTTGTTTTTTCGCATTTCTCTATTGAAAGTGTTTAATGCTGTTATGTTTTAAAATATGATGGGATTAAACTAATTTCAGCAGTTAAAATGAAAGCCTACTTGATACCATTTTGTCAGGGCAATTGGGGACAGGGGGGGCTCGGAACCCTTCCCTACCTCCAAAGTGGGGAATGGCAGAAAAACTTTTAGAAACACTTGCCACATGCAAGCTTATAGGCAATTTTTTTTAAAGTGTGAATAGGTTCCCACACTAAAATATTACCACTTTTTTCACTAATAACCTCACTATTAAACTTAATTAAAATTTTGCTTTAACAATTTTTTAGAGCTATTACTATTTTAAAATTAGCTCCATATATGTCAAAAAAATAAAAAAGTATGCTTTCTGCTCAGAATAAAACTCTATGGCCAAACCTTTCATTTTTAATCACTGATATCAATTCTCAGTCAGCTGCCAAATGACGTAGGAACACATGTACAATGTTTCACAATACAGCAGCTGTGGATAATAGACTCAAGTCATGAATAATCAGTAATATTCATACAGCGACCTCCTACTGTATTCATACAATCACAGCTTATTCTGGTCTGTTCCTGTAAGGACTCAACAGACTATCAGCATTATCTCGCAATTTGAAAATAAAGTACAGCATTGCTTTATTGTAGCATGCCATGTAAGTAAAAAAAAAAAAATCATTTCATCACAACATTACTGCTGCCACGATTGATACAACATGTACACAACCACATTTAAATAAATGTTAAAATAAAATATGAAATATGAAATAAAATAAAAGTCATCTTCTTGTGCATCTCAGGTGAACATTACTTATTTACACATTTCTCAAGCACACACAGAAAAACATTTAAAAGAAATGATAATCTTTCTTTTTAGGTAATGTAAACTGTAATGGAATTTATGCTAAGGTTTTGGCTTTAGTAAAAATCTTTTCCGACCGCAGATTCAGCATCATGTTCCTGGAACGAAGGCTTCCTTCAGTGATCATATCTCCATTAAATGTTTATGTTGTGGAACAAAGAGGAAAAGCTCATTAATGGTTAATCCATAATTCCCAAATGGAGGTCATACTACCCTAGCGGGAGTTCTTAATTAGATATCATTGCTGTTAGGTCAAAGGAGGTGACATACAATGGATGGCTTCCTTCATTTTTGTGAGTGCTGTGGAAACCTCGACAGCTCAGCACATTAAAGCTGTTTTGTGGTTTTTCATGCAGCAAAACGTACATTCATTTTTTATTACCCTGAATGACTTTGAAAAGAAAAATAAGCTTCAACTCCTGTAGCTCAGCTGGTAAAGGACGATGAGAGACGGCAGTGGGTGGGGTTTCAGCTCTGACAGCGGACACGCCCCCACCCTTTTTAGAAGAGTAAATGCCATGAGTTTGATTGCCAGGTAATGCATAAACTGATCAAATTAAATGTGCATGCTGCTTTATAAGAAATTTTGAGTCCTTTGAGAATTGAGTCACAACCAACCTTACTGTCTGACAAACCAAGTATTGTTTGGGGTGTACTTACATTTTGTGAGCCGAGTACGTTTGACCCCAAAGTACGGTTCATTTGGCTAGTGTGATCGCTCCGTACTGGACCAGGGTGCGTTATGCTTAAGCGTACCCTGAGACGCTTTGCAGAGATGGTCTCGGACTTGGGTACGGTTCGCTTTGATTCGGAGGCGGGGCATGTGTACCGGAAATTGAAACTTCCACTGTCACTGTGAAACTGTGACATGCGCAGCGCTGAGAAATTAACTCTTTACTAGTCAAACATATTCTGAGTGCTGAGACAATCTCCCATTAATAATAAAATCTGAATCCCACTCACCAGCCTGTGTTGAACTCTACGTGGGCATCAAAAAAGCCGACCACAGGAGCGGTGGCGGCATTCCAGCCGTGAATCCTCGCCCGTATGAGTCCCTCACGTTTACTGTTCCTCACGATCTTCACCAGTCCTGGGTATCGCTTATTCACATAATGATCCAGATTGAACTTCAGCTCCACTATGAGACAAAAACAAAAATCCAGATATTTCACTTTGTTTTTCAGAGTTTTCACTTTTGGTACCATGCTTCCTAATTAAGAAGGTTATTTACTCTTAATTAGGTTTTACCCACATCATCAACCAAGGATTAAGATCGTAAATAAAAAAAAAAACTCAATATAAATTACTCCACTTATTTTGAAATGATGACATCATTTATGCAAAGGGTAAAACCCTTACAATAACATTTTATAATTAAATTGCATTAGTTAACATCTGTTAATCCATTAGCTTGAATAAACAATTAGCTTGAAAATTTAACAATTAACAATACTTTTTTAACAAGACAGCATTTAATGTTCATTTCAGCATTTTTTACAACCAGTGGCGGCTCGTGATTGCTCATCCGAGGGGTGCAAATTCAAAATAAGTGTTCGGAGCGTTCGGAGTGTCATGTGTGTGTGCCAAAATATGTGTTCTGCGTGTCGAGAGATCCTGTGTGCATTACGTGTTTTGTCAAAATAAGTGCCTGCTGCACATGCGTCAAAACCATTCATGATAAAGAGACGCTCACATTCACAAAATACACGCAAAACACTCCCTTAACAGTAAACTTTGATTACGCATGAGATTATGCGAGTATCTGGCAAACGCGAGCGTCTCTTTTATCATAAACCCTTTAGACGCAGCAGGCACTTATTTTGGCAAAACACGTGATCTCTCAAAGCGCAGAACACATATTTTGAAAAAAGGAACCACACACATGACGGGCTACATACATGTTGTGACGAACTTCGCATTGAGCGCCCTCCAAAAAAGAAGTGACCGGCCGGTACTGTTCATAACTAATCAAAAGTCGTAGCTGTTAACATTACTTTATGCTCAATTAACTAACATGAACAATAGTATTGGCATTAACTAACATTAACATAGATTAATAAATGCTGAAAAACTTTATTGCTCATTGTTAGTTTATGTATTAGTTTAACTAATGCAACCTAAAGGGGATCGCACACCGGCTGCACAGCTCAGCGTCGCGCAGCGCCGCGTCGAGTCTAGGACAACTCGGAGGTATTGTAAACCGGAAGTGCACATTAAATAGTGTGAGCTTCGTCAGATAGCGTCTACTTAAAAATGCAAAATATACGTTAGCAGCCAATGTTAATCCTTAATGATTTGGGACAAATATGATGTTATTTACTATGTGAGTGGCGCTGTGTGGCGCGACAGGGATTTGAACAACTTCCTGAGTCACAGCTGGGTGGCGCGGAAAAAAAGCAATGTGTTTTCCTCATAGAAAGCAATGTGTACGATTTTTTTAGAACGGCGCGGCGCTGAGCTGTGCGGCCAGTGTGCGATCCCCTTTACTGTAGAGTGTTATTATTTTTTCCATACATCCCATATTTAAAACTCTAAATATAAAACTATGATAACCTATGCAAAGCATGAAATAAAGAAACTAATTCAGTATTACTTGAGTGAACATATTCATTTACAGTTGTGATATCATTTTAACTTAACATTTTCCCTCCAATCATGTTTTATCTAAAGTTAGCATAAAAATTTACCAAGGATCACAGTGTCAGTGAAGAGTATGCTTAAAATGAAACACATGAGATGTGTGAATATTTTATTAATGCATCTTCAGCTATTTTCTCAAATTAAAAACAAATATTGATCATATTTTACTGTATGTAGTCATACATTCAAACATTTTGAAAAACAACTGCATAAAAGTAAAACTAAAGGTTTCATTGGCGCCGTACTGTAGATCAGAGTAAATAAATCTGCCTGAATCTCCCGCAGTCCTTCAGTCTCTCAGACTTAGAGCCATCCGTCCTCATTCAATAAGAACTCTGGGAGGTAAACAAATGGAGTGCAAGGAGATGGCACACGCTTTAAGAAACACACACGCGCACACACACACAGTCAGGGAAGATGGATGAGTGTTTGGTCTCTATCCTGCAGGTTGCGGTGTGTTCTAGTTTCTAAAGGGAGAGGAATATAAGGAACGGAGAAGTCTTAAAATCACAGATGCCCTCCGCTCTCATTCATCAGTCTAGGAAAATTAAAGACCCAAGAATGAAATTTCTTTCATCATTTACTCACTTTATGTCATTTTAAAGCTGCATGACTCTCTCCTTTTGCAGAAAAGAAGATATTTTGAAGAACGCTGGTAACCAGAGTTACCAACACCCAGGTAAAAAAACTTTTTCTAAATTGTGTTCAGTCATTATTTTCTTGGTACAGTCAGGCTCATATATGCCAAATCTGCACAGTTTTTAAGCCAATATTCAACTCGTGAGTCATCACTAAATACAGAATTATTGTGCAGCATCTGCGCATCTCTGGCTTACTTGAACACACCCGTCACTACGCATCAAGCAACGGCGGGCTATACTCGAACATAATAATGTGCGAGTATATACTTAGCTAGGGTTAGTAATCCTACCATAAAAAGGAAAGTTGCCCCAAACAAATAAATGTATTTCAAACCCTGCTGGTAACCAAACAACACTGGCCCACATTGACTTCCACTGTATGGACACAAAACCATTGAGACATTTCTCAAAATATCTTCTTATATGTTACACAAAAAAAAGAATCATATATAGGTTTTAAATGACACAATGGTGAATAAATGTTGTCAGATTTTTTTGTGTGGGTGGTGAATAGGGGTGTCACGATTCTCCAAAATCCAAATCCTCGATTCGATTCAAATCTCGATTTTTACTTTTTTTTGGAAAGACAAAAAATGCTATGCCATTAATATTTATTATTATTATTATTATAGTTACACATTAACATTCACGCATGCTTTTCCTAGCATGGGGGTTTTTGGGCTTCACTTTACGTGAGAGAACTTGTAGAGAGAGGATTCCTTCTTGCACGCACATGAACTTAATGTGCACGTCTTGGACTAGCATCTGAAATAAAACCAGCGGGTCATAAGCAGCTGCGCTTCTCTCTGTCTCAAGTCCACGCGCTCTTGCATCTGTCAGGCTGAAGGCAGATCAGTAGATAGTAATCCTGTTCATAATATGCATTTCAAGGAGTTGTAGCAATACATCCCTTATGTTTAAAATATAAATCTGAGAGGTTTTTCCCCGCTTGGCAAGCCGACCGGACGTGACATGGGGGCGTGGCAGCATCGACGATCTCATTTTTTTATTCGAAGTTCGAGGTTGTGACTTAATTTCCCTTAGTGGTGAACTATCCCTTTTTTTTGTGTTTAAAGCATTTGGCATTTTTGTGTAATAAACTAAAGGCAAACTTTAAGCGATAGTTCACTCAAAAATTTAAATTCTGTCATCATTTACTTCCCCTAATGTTGTTCTAAACCTGTATCAGTTTCTTTATTCAGTTGAACACAAAAGGTATTTTGATAATGTTAACTACTATGTGCCCTTTGACTTAGTAGAAAAACAAACACTATGAAAGTCAATGGGTACCGTCAAGCTTTCCCATACCACACACTACACCGGGCCGGATACGTGCCAAAGTCATCTTCTCTCTGGGTACCATCATTTATCAAAACAGTGTGTCCCATACATTCATTTTTTTTGCGGCCCACCACAAAATAAAAAATGACAGCAAAAAAATAGATTTTTGCACTATGCGTATGCGGGGACCAAAGTGCAAAATACAAAAATGCCATACACAACGCCACACCCACACTGCGGACATGTGGGGTGTTTGTGCGCACCTCCGCATTCAAAAATGACTGACCTGACCGCATATTAGTTACTAATTATTCGCCCATCCTTCGCCGGATTTGCCACCACAAATAAACTGTACTGTAATCTGTGAGAAACACTGCAAAATCTCTTCTTTTGTGTTCAACAAAATAACAAAAAAGTATACAGGTTTAGAACAACATTTGGGTGCATAAATAATGACAGAACTTTCATTTTGGGGTGAACTATCCCTTTAACCACCCCAGAAAATGATATGAGATGCTTTACATTTGCACATGAACAATACTTCTTCCATGGTTACACTTCCATACACTACAGCTTAAATAATGAGAATGGCGCTAGCAACACCAGTTTATGGGATCAAATCTGGGTCACATGTACTACTGCACAGCTATGAGACTGAAGTAAAGAATAATTTTTTATCAAATCAATAAAAAACAAATAAACATTCATCATGCGTGAACCCTAACCCTAAAAACGAACAAAAATTGAGCATTACAAAATATTTTGAAAAATGCATGCTGGTCCTGTTTAATGAGCTGTGGAAAAGAAATTTCTTTGCTTTATTTAATCAACATTTTTCTATATACATCAAGAACCTAGGTTTGATATACAACCAGACACAATAACTTGTGAAAGCCGCATATGAAACTGGAAAATAATTAAATTTAATCAATGAAATCTAGGTTCCTCATGGATACACACGCGTGCTAGCTTGACAACGAAGCTCAAAACTCTGACTATGCATACTGAATTAGATTTACAGTGTATTGGGAACAAAGCCAGAGGTCATTTACTTCTTGGATCCTCGCACAGGGGAACATCCTTGAAAACTATTAAATAAACTTTGTCTAAATCACCTGCATTTCTTTTTATTTGATTTGAAATCCATTATTATCTGTTTATAGGCAATGCCTAAATGAATTGAATTTCAAGAACGGAATACTCGACTGTGTCTGCTGAGATGAGAAAACCAGACGCACCGTCCCTTAATAATATTCGCAAAGTGAGAATAAACGTTACCCCGCGTAACAGGATTCAACTGAGATTAATCCGAAGTGACAAGGATGAAGGAATGAGAGAAAAGGACGCTAAAAACCTTATTGGCCCGGCGAATAGCGTAACGTGAGAACGGCACTCTATTATTGTCTTCACAATGGACACGAGACTTGGAGAGACAGAGACATGCTCAATAAGGTCAATTCATTATTCAAATGGCGAGAGCATCTCTACCACCAGTCATCCTTTGGGGTGCGAACGCTAAACAAGAAAGGACAAGCTTCAGCGCAAAGAAAAGGTCAAGTAGGGAACCTTTGCATGTTAACAATTTAATGTCAAGCTAAATAAACTGAAACATCAGCAGGAAATATGCATCTGAAATTAGAAATGGTTGAATATTGTAGATAGGAACAAATTGGGAAAATAGCTGTAATGCCAGTCACCTTTCCCACATCTCAGCAAGCGGCAGCCATCATTTCAAAGTCCAGGTTAACTATAGACCCGGTCTAGTCTGACCTGTTCTAGACAAAATAACTTGAATTTGGTTACATGTCGTTTTGCCAAATTAACTTGCATTTGATATTCCAACATGTAAGCAAAGTCAACGGTGATTGCAAGGTCTTTGGTTTATTTATTTATTTTTGGGCTATGGTAAGACATCTATTAACTCTTTTCCGACAAGCATTTATAAAAAAGTTGCCAGCCAGCACCAGCATTTTTATGATTTTCACAAAGGTTAGTGTTTTATAAGTTGGGTAAGAGCACCACCTAGTGGATAATAGCGGAATATAGATTGCCCTAAAAACTTGCAATTGGCAGGGTTGCGTTTTCTCTTAATTGATGAGATAGCTCGTCAATGGCGGGGAAAGAGTTTAATTTTCACAGACAGCCGAATTTTGTTGAAATTGAAATTTTCGGCTAGACATCTGGGCTCTGTTTGAATGGCTATTGCATGTCTTTTAACTCTTTCCCCGCCATTGACGAGATATCTCGTCAATCAAGAGAAAACGCTTCCCCGCCAATGACGAGTTTTTCCGTCTTTCCGCAATACCACTATTATCTATTATTCCGCAACTTTTTAAACCCGGAAGTATTGCCCTATGGCAAGCTGCTGCATGTCCGTGTCTGTTTTAAAGATCGCTCTGAATGGGATCTCTATGAAAAGTCAGTCACAAAAATTGAATTATCTCTGCTTTTTGCTCAAATGTCGTGTTTTTGCAGAAACCTACCCAGATTCAAAAGCTGATTACAAAAGAACTACTGAAGGTAGGATGAAACGTTTTTTTGTTTGAAAGCAGAGGGTCTGTTCTTTCATTTGGTATATTGTTTATATATTTGAAGAAGAACATTTTCTGGAAGACATTAAACTTTTGTGAAAATCATGAAAAACGCTGGCGCTGGCTGGCAACTTTTTTTAAAAACGCTGGCGGTGAAAGAGTTAAATGAAAATTTAATGGTATTGCTCTGCCCTGCATGTTGCTTTTTTAAAGAGCACCTATTGTCAGATTTACTTTTTTACATTTCCAAAGTAAACAATGACGCGAGTTATCTTCTCCAACGTAAATCTGTTTTCTTGGACTACAACAAAAACACGGATTGTAGGCAACAGTTTACTTCCCGGGATTGGTGATGTAGACAAGACCAACATTATCATAATTCCTCCCGCTTCAGACTGACATCCTGTAAGTGAACTCCTGTTTGCAACCGAATCTTTCAAACATGGTAAGGAGCGTCACATTTCCGGCTGACGTCAGAGGTATTCAGGCCAATCACAACGTACAGATTAGCTTGCCAATCAAGGACATAGAGCTTTACAAATCCGTGCGTTTCAGGAAGAGAGTGAAATCTGGAGCTACGAAAATGTACGGTATGTGGAAAATAATGTGTTTTTTAACCATAAACCACGCAAACACATTGTATTATACCAAAAACACAAAATAATGTTGATTTTTAGCATTGAAATGGGTGCTCTTTAAATGCAAAAGAGATGCTGGTGTTGACGTACTTGCTTAGTTAGTTCTCAAGGTTTTGGGCCTATCATTGTGTTGGAATCCTTGAATCCATAGTGGTTATCACCACTGATTTTTTTTTTCAATTTTATGTTAAATAATTGATAAAAAAATTAAACTAAGAAAACTCAGAAATTCATTTAATGCATCAATTAAAATATTTAATCTAGATTAATCGCATAATTGTCATGAGTTGACTTCTGATTAATCGCAACTTAATTAATCGCAAAGTGGAAAAGCCCACAAAAGTAAGCTGACCCGATGCAAACCGTGGGGTACTATGCAATGGAAAAGCGCCATTATTGTGCTAAGAATGTGTTAATATTAACTAAACAAACTACAAATTGATGGCTCCGCCTGGGAAACTGTCCATGTTTTGCCGCTTACCACATGTCTCCTGTTTAAACTAGACACACACTACTGCCCCAACCCGCCTGAAAGGGTTTTAAAAGATGTATTTAACAGTTAATAATAAATCATCATACAGATTGGACACCTTTGTGTGCCGTGTTCGGGCCGCGGGCCGTATGCTTGACACCCCTGTACTAAGGGTTTACTCTGATTCTTGAGCTCGTTTATTTTGTTTGTCCTTGAGTGTAGTCTTTAACCAAATATAAAAAAAAAAAAAAAAAAATGAATGGTAGCCAGACAAAACTCAAATTGTAACTGCATAACCAAGCAGCTTTAGCAGCAGTTATGTTTGTCTGGTGCATCGGACATGAGTCAACATTAAAAGAGCTTTACTTAATAACAAAAAAATATCACCAAAGTTCGTTCTTACCACTGTCGCTATTGTCGTCGACCAGTATGATTTCTTTAAGCAGGTTTGTCGGGGTATGGTTGACCACGCTGTGTACCGACCGCAGGATGACAGAGAGAGCTTCATTCACAAAGATGAAGACTACAGAGATCTGAGGAAGGTCTTCAGGGTACGTCAGCTGCTTACACCTGGAAGAAGACAACAGTACATTCAGTTTCCAGACTATACAAATGACTAAATTGTAAGTAAAATTGACCCTATGTAATGTCTGGGGACAAATAAGTTAATGATATTAAAAAAACTACACTTAAATAATCATTTCAATTTCTTAGCCGCCAAACAGATAATATAAGAGAGAACAGAATTTTGTGTGCGTTGTGGAAAATGTGAGATGCAATAGATATCCTACATCCATAGCTCTAATGTTGGGGCTATATTTTGTGATATCTATCTTTGACAATAATATTTTAGTTACCCTGAGCTACAGTAATTGTAACAGCATCACACCTGGATTTTTCCAGTATTGAATTTTTTACTGGTCGCAAAACACATTTTTGTCCCACCAAAGCATAATTTTATCATTTAATGTGATGTTTATTATTGCAAGAGAGGAGTACACGCAGAAAGCCCTGCACGTGCACTCCCTGTCTCCAAACTAGCGCTGTCTGTGCTCTCTTTCTCTCTTCCTCCCGCATATTAATAAAAACAAAAGAATGAGATTATGTTCACTTCAATTGTTTTTTTACACGAGTACTTGCCGAGGTCAGAGCCGATGGTGTAGTGGGCAGCGCTCCGACTTTAGTGCTTTCGCACTTTCGGCGACCTGAGTTCAATTCCCAGCTCGTGGTCATTTGCCGATCCCATACCCTCTCTCAATCCATAGTTCTATTGCTGGGGCTTTATTTTGACATAGCCCATGGCCCACTGTCCGACTATTGAGGAACCCTGCTGTACACTAGAGCTGTTCATGGTTGTCTTTATATATATTTATAAGTTTATAAATAAAAATGTGACCTTTATGGACATCGATACTTTATGAATGTCATACAGTATACTGTTGGTTAAAACTATTCTCAGAATTGTTTTAAAAGCTTCACCAAAATCCTCTGTGCTTACTGTGGTTTTTTACCGTATACAGGGTTGACACCCTAATCTAAAGGAGAACCAGGCCGAGACACCATGCGTCATTACCCAACCGATCTCGAGTAGCTGCAAGCGGAGATGAATAAAATATTAAACACCCATGTGAGCTAAATTCTGTACCTAAGCTGAAAAAGAAATGGACTCGCTCTGTTTCCCCCGATCAGGTCAACCCGCCATGGTAACCAGGTTTATATATGGCTTCAGTGTTGCTATATTTCTTAAGTACAATAGAACTACAGGACGGCTTGCCTCAATTATATCGCACTGCCATACCTTACAGACCCCTGAGGGGAATTTTGTGCACATATAAAAGGGAAAGATGGTATCTCTATACCATGTGAAGGATTCAAATCCCACTGGACTTCAAAGTCAACACCTTAACCATAGATAATCACAGAATCACCTGGAACCTTACGATCATGACAACACAAACTCAAGCTGCTAACATTTAAAGTCCCCCAGTAATTGATAATTATATATAATGACATATTTAAACAGATTGGCCTGTCAGTTCATGCCTTAGAATAGCTTAAATATATAACTCTACATCCTTGTTTCATTTAGTATACGTTGAGCCAGTTCGAATACCTGATCCATTTGTTCAACACGTTGATGTAATTACAAATTGCTTGTGTTGTAAGAACTAGGCCTGTCAATAGATTCAAATATTTAATTTAGATTAATCGCGTGATTTCATGAGTTAACTCGCGATTAATCGCAAATGAATCTCACATTTTTTATTCTAAATTTACCTAAATTTAACACAATCGGTCTCAAGACCACTTTTTAAAGGCCTTGGTCTCGTCTTGGAATCGACCGCATTTTTACTCAGTATCGTCTCGGTCTCAGACAAAGAGGACTCTGAATTTTATTTCAAGACTGGTCATGCAAAAAAAATATATCAAGAAAAAAAAATCTTAGTATTTTTGTCTTGTTTTTAGTAAAAATATCTACAAATTCTTAAATTAAGATGCGTTTTCTTGATGAACAAAATTACCCAAGAAAATAAGTCTAGTTTTTAGAGCAAAAATATCAAATTTAAGTGATTTTGTGCATAAAACAAGCAAACAAATCTGCCAATAGGATAAGCTATTTTTTCTTGATTTTTTCTCGAATTTAGTGTTTAAAGGTGCAGTGTGTAATTTTTTAGAAGGATCTCTTGACAGAAATGCAAAATAATTTACAAAACAATATTATCAGGAGTGTATAAAGACCTTTTTATAATAAACCGTTATGTTTTTATTACCTTAGAATGAGACGTTTTTATCTACATACACAGAGGGTCCCCTTACGTGGAAGCCGCCATTTTGTGACGCCATGTTTCTACAGAAGCCCTTAATGGACAAACTTTTTTACTAAGTTGTCTCCGACGATGACATGTTTTTCCGGTGGCAGCTACCGTAGCTTCTTTATGCGTTTCAAAAGCAAGGGGTGAGCAGTGGACTGAGCCGTTGGTTGCAATTCGCAACCTCACCACTAGATGCTGCTAAAATTTACACACTGCACCTTTAAGAAAAAGGTTCAAGATTTTTTGCTTACCCCATTTGCAGATTTTTTTGCTTGTTTTATTCACAAAATCACTTAAATGTGATATTTTTGGTCTATAAACTAGACTTATTTTCTTGGGTAGTTTTGCTCATCAAGAAAAAGCATCTTAATTTAAGAATTTTTAGATATTTTTACTGAAAACAAGACAAAAATACTAAGAATTTTTTTTCTTGAAAATCATTTTTTGCAGTGCACATCACAACTTTATTTTTTATCATTAATTTTATGCAGTTTATTCAGGTTTGGCATATGATGTTGGCATTGAATAAGCATTGTTTAGGTGGTCTTGACTACAACACTACTATACCCAACCCGAGTAAAGTTAAACTTTTTGTCTTAAAAGTGCTCGGGTCTCAGGTCAGACTTCAGGTTTTCGGATCTAAGTGGACCCGTGACGACCTCTACCTCAAAAGTACATATTGGTACATCAAAGATACATACAGTACTGTACTAGTATCTCAAAGATACATACTAGT
This sequence comes from Paramisgurnus dabryanus, assembly GCF_030506205.2. Lineage (NCBI taxonomy): Eukaryota > Metazoa > Chordata > Actinopteri > Cypriniformes > Cobitidae > Paramisgurnus > Paramisgurnus dabryanus. The sequence continues at coordinate 29,143,738 of NC_133341.1, read as the reverse complement.
ACCTCAGAATTACATACAGTACTGGTATCTCAAAGGTGCATAATAGTTCCTCAAAAGTACATATTGGTACCTAAAAGATACAAATTTGTATTGATACCTAAAAAGGACCATTTAACTCTTTCACCGCCAGCGTTTTTAAAAAAAGTTGCCAGCCAGCGCCAGCGTTTTTCATGATTTTCACCAAAGTTTAATGCCTTCCAGAAAATGTTCTTCTTTAAATATATAAACATACAATATACCAAATGAAAGAACAGACCCTCTGCTTTCAAACAAAAAAAAACGTTTCATCCTACCTTTAGTGGTTCTTTTGCAATCAGCTTTTGAATATGGGTAGGTTTTTGCAAAAACACCATATTTTGAGCAAAAAGCAGACATAATTCCATTTTTGTGACGGATTTTTCATAGAGATCCCATTCAGAGCGATCTTTAAAACAGACACGGACATGCAGCCGCTTGCCATAGGGCAATACTTCCGGGTTTAAAAAGTTGCGGAAGGGCGCCACCTGGTGGATAATAGCGGTATTGCGGAAAGACGGAAAATCTCGTCATTGGCGGGGAAGCGTTTTCTCTTAATTGACGAGATATCTCGTCAATGGCGGGGAAAGAGTTAAAAAGGTACTGTCCCAGTGACAGCTTCATACCTTTATCCTGACAGTGTACCCGGATGATTAATTTTACATTTATGTTATGTTCATGCATTTGGCAGATGCTTTTATCCAAAGCGACTTACATTGTACTCAAACTCTGCACTTACAATGCTTTACCAACTGAGCTACAGGAACACAGGGACACAAGAACGCAAGCTTAAATGTTTCTGAAATGCGCCTCTCTATCAAAGAGTAAGATGAAAATGGCAAAGTTTTATTAGAAGCATTAAAGATTTATGGAATAAATGTAACCCTGAAGCGGTTCAGAAATAGGTCCAACCAACAGAGCAATAACATAGCCGTAAAATAACCCAACAAGATGAAGTCATTTTTGTATAATGTGCTTGACAAACCCGACAAGCAATTAAAATGCCTTTTTAAGGAGGAAGGATGCATTTTACCATAAGTCTTATTTTCCACTGTAAACACTGACTGGTTCCTATGACAACCATAAGCATCCTTCTCTCTTCTCATGATCTATAGGAAAACAGCACAGCTCCCAATGCGTATGGATATAAAGTTCAGCTGTTTTAATATGGACAAAGACTGTGGGTTTAGGGAATAGGTTAGATTTTATAAAATTTGATTAGACAGAGATGAGGTTTGATATTGAGCCGTACCAAAGTTGTTTGCACACAAGAACATATTTTGAACAAATGATTTATCAAATTATACAGAGCCAGGACAGTAACAGCGTATGCGCATCGATATTGCATGAAAAACTCATTTAGAGCTCTGAGATAAACTGGCAACGCTATAGTGCTGTATGTGCGGACAGTACATCACAAACCATTCATTATTTTTCAATTACTGTAAGTGAATTTAGATTTGACTTTGTCTCTATGAATATACTGTATTCAATTTTGATAACAGTGGTGTGGAATCAATATATGATGTTGGCCCTGGTCAATTCATGATTACATCTACAGCATCTGTATTGTGTGGAGTATTACAAACAAACAGAAACATACTAGAACATTTTTTCACATTTTTTATCAGACTCTTTATTTATGAATGGCCTGATGCCGGGATTAAGCAGATTTAAGGCGAAAGTATATGTTGAACATATACATGTCAAGGACATTCGGAAAATATAATTTATCTTATTTTGACAGAGGTGGCGTTTAGCGGCTTTTGTTTCTTAGCTCCTCAATTACAGGTGGAAATTTATGCACGGCCCTAACTACTGCACAATAGGGCTGGGTATCGATTCAGATGTTCCAGATCGATTCGATTTCGATTCACAAGCTATCAAATCGATTCGATTCCGATTCTCGATTAAATTTTAGATTCCGGTTCTCAGGTAGGTTTTTATACTCGATTCTCGATTCAACTCAATGAATATTGATTTAATACACATACTATATTAATAAAAAAGAACAGTGAACAGCAGTTTACAAGTGGGTAATTAAGAAAAAGAAATTAAAAGCCACAACACGTCTTGCTTGCAAAATCTAAAATGCTTTCATTCCTCCGTTCAATGTTTGCAGAAATAAATGCTCTTTGAGAATCGATTTTTAATCGACCACGTTTTAAAAAACGATTAATTGAAAAATGATTTTTTTTTTGCCCAGCCCTACTGCACAACCTCTATAAATTATTTCCAGATCAGACTGAAGCAGATCCAGGTAAGCGATAACTGCGCCTAGACCAATTTATAAAATTAAAATCAGAAAAGTGCTTGTTTGTTTTCAACCCATGGTTGGGTAAAAACGGACAAACCCACTGATTGTGTTTAAAGGAAAACACCACCATTTTTCAATATATTACTATGTTCTTACCTCAACTAAGACAAATAAATACATACCTATCTTTTTACAATGCGTGCACTTAATCTTTGTACATCGCGTTTGAATGTGTTAGCATTTAGCCTAGCCCCATTCATTCCTTAGGATCCAAACAGGGATGAATTTAGAAGCCACCAAACACTTTCATGTTTACATGAGTAGTTACACGAGTCAGTATGGTGGCACAAAATAAAACGTGATGATTTTTTAAGCGGATAAAAAAATGAGAATTATATTGTATGGCGGAAGAACACTTAGTTTGCAGCACTTCGACCTCTGGCGTAGTAACATCGTCACTCCTGACTACTTCCCTTTCTTGCTTTATTACTATTAATATTACTGCGCACAAGGTTGAAGTGCTGCAAACAATATAGTTCTTATTTTTTATCCGCTTAAAACTCGCCATGTTTTATTTTGTGCCACCATACTTACTCATGTAACAACTCACGTAACAAACTTTAAATAGGGAAAACATGAAAGTGTTTGGTGGCTTCTAAATTCATCCCTGTTTAGATCCTAAGGAATAAATGGTGCTAGGCTAAATGCCAACACATTCACAACGCGCTGTACAAAGATTAAGTGCACACATTGAGTAAAGATAGGTATGTATTAATTTATTAGGTATGTTTTGCTTTAAGGCACCTTATGCTGGGTTGTTTCAATCCATGGTTGGGTCAAATATGGACAATTTAAACCAACTGCTGGGTTTGTTCATATTTTACACAACAATGGACATCCAAGCATTTTTTCAGTATGTACTGTAACAATTTGGTGTTAATGCTTAAGAAAATTTTACAATATAAAAGCATTTGCACAGGATAGCATAATGTTTTTTTTCTTGAGGTGCCAACCATATGAAAGATTATCCTCCAGCAGCCCACACCTTTAATATACAATAACTCTAATCCTAACATAACCATAATACATAACAGCTTAATACATAACAGCTTAGACATGTACATTTTGTACTGTTACTATGAGCACTGGTAGTTTGTGCTGCATATTTATGGCTCACATTATGTTTTTATTTATGTTTTAATACAGTGTTCCTTCCACGACTGATATCCCTATAAATATCCGATGTCTTAAGACATCTCACTATAGTCTTTGTGACAGCCTTGGGTTCTGTAAACCACAAATACAATCTGAGGACGTCCCACCCTCCACCGCCCATAAGTCATTTAGTGACATCAATTTTGTGTCCCAATATTAGGAAGGCATCACTTTAAAGAGTCACTTTATGGTTAAAGTGATACAGCTGAATTAAGATTGCTTACAGCGCCTTTATACACTTGGCAAATCATTTATTCCAAAATGACTTACGTGCTGACTAAATGCACACCTTGAATGCCCTGTGTATCGAACCCATGACCTTTGCATTGCTTATGCAATGCTGGACTAGTTGAGCTGCACGGGATCAAAATGGTTTTGATTTGTAAACTAAACTAGATTAAAAAAAACTATTATCTAGAGTTTCTAAGTTTAGTTATACTATTTCTCAGGCCCGTTCCAAAGAAATATATATTTTCTTTCCACTGATGTGAACCCACGCACCCAACCAATAATGTTTCATGGCTCTGCCACCCTTAGAGAAAATCTTTTCAGCAAGCTTTTGGAGTAACAGCTTTCTGTTTCTCGTACCATTGCTTCATGATTGCACACACGCACACACACACACACACACACACACACACACACACACACACACACACACACACACACACACACACACACACACAGGTCTGAAAGCACCACATAGTTTTTGTGAGTCAGAGACGATGACGTTCAGTGTTTTGACAGCGGTGAGAGGCGGGCAGAGAACAGTACGGCCAAAATGATTCACTATTTACAAACCTCAGACTTACAGCAGTTTATGCAGATCATGCCTAAAACACATTTTATGAAATAAGACGTGTTTGGCTTTGAACTCATTCTTACCTTTAACCTGTAAATGCAGAGTTCTTTTCTTTATGTGAAATCAAATGCAAACTGATGTGACGCGTATTGGACAGCTTACATAATAAATCGTTAATCATAATATTAACATTGTGAATCAAGGTAAGGAGAGTTTTATTACAGATTTTTTATGCACTAGATCAATATTTGACTTTCATTTTTAAACAAGATACAGATTGCAGCTTTACAGAAAGCTGCAAAATTTTTAGTGTACTAATAATGACAAAAAATTCAAAGTTGCGATTTCTAGGCACATATGGCTAGGAACTAAACTCTCATTCTGGCGTAATAATCAAGGACTTTGCTGCTGTAACATGGCTGCAGGAGGCGCAATGATATTACGCAGTGCCCGAAAATAGTCCCCTGCTATTGAAAGTTACCAAGGGGACTATTTTCAGGCGCTGCATAACATCATTGTGCCTGCTGCAGCTGATGCTAAATAGACCATTTACGCAAAAACCGGAAATACGTAAACAACGCGTAAACGCAATTCCGGTATAAGCTTTGTTGTTGGTGGAGAAATGGCAGCTAGAGTGTTTCCGACTTTCCTAACTTGTCTACCCAAGTTCACCAGCGCCGATGTGGTGAAGAGTGTGGGTATACATTCGTCCACTAAAGGGAACAAACTGGATAAGGGATATAAATTCTTCCGCGCGGAGTTTATCCACAATTATCAAGGTAAGCTTTAGCTACCAAACTGGCTATAACTCCGTTTACGTTAATTGTAAATCTAGGGGTTGTGAATTTGTAATATAAGATTTAACACATCGCAGTGAATATGTCGTGTGTAAGTTATGTTTAAGTGAGATGACATGAGGTTAACATAACAACCAGTAATTTGGTGTAGCTGCTGTACTAGGTAAATGTTACTAGCAGTCTGCTGCAAAGTTGTGTATTTCTATATGAGATAACATGCAATGTTTCCTTGCTACATGCGGTTTAAGTAACAAATATACTACAGGGACAGGTAGTAGTGAGAGGTAGATGCTTCAGGTCAATGAGAGAGAGTGAGGAGCCTCACAAACTGGAGGTTTTAATATAGACAGAATGCCGGTTGGCAAAAGTTTCCCGTTCTTGCGTGTTCACTCTTCTTGCTGCGGCACTTTTTTTCACTTACTGTTACTATTATATACTATTATAAACTATTATAAAGGTAGGGCTGTTTCTGGTTGGAAGACGAACAGCCTTGAACACTACAGAAACGGCGACTCGTTGACTCTGCTATTTTTCGTATCTGCCGCTACGATAACAGGAAGTTGCCATACACTTTGTTGACGTATTTCCAGTCGAAAAATGCGGAAGTGCGTAAAAGGTCTATGGTCTAATCAGATTCAATGGATTATGCTAAGCTATGCTAAAAGTGGTACCGCAGACCCAGAGATCAGCTGAATGGATTCCAAAACAATAAAAATCTAATGTTTAACTCTAGGGGAACTGGAAATGTAGCATTTTTTCAAAAAAAAGTGGAGTGTCCCGTTAAAGGTACTGTGTGTAGATTTTAGCGGCATCTAGCTGTGAGATTACAAATTGCAACCAACGGCTTAGTCCACAGCCCACCCCTCCCTTTCGAAAGGCATAGAGAAGCAAACATGTCGTCGTCTGAGACAATATAGTGATGAAACACGTTCTGTAGAGCTAGAGTTTGTCCATTTAGGGCTACTGTAGAAACATGGCCCTGCAAATGGCGACTACCATGTAAGAAGACCGCGGTGTACGTATATAAAAACGGCTCTTTCTAAGGTAATTAAAACATAACAGTTCATTTTGGAAGGTCTTTATACACCACTGATAATATAGTTATGTCTGTAATATTGCATTCTAAAAGTTAACATTAATAAAGATTAACAAATAAAACCTTATTGCAACGTATGTTAGCAGATTATGTCATTGTTTTCTTACGCTCATGTCATTTCAAACTCTCTTGAAACTCTGCATTTTTCATTTATTTGGTTTGGTTTTATTTCTTACGTGAAGCTATTGTTTGGCCTTTGAATTTCAGACTTCTGGAAATTGTGATAAACATATTTTTTTTGTTTTCCACACAAGAGAAAAATAACTTTAGAATAAGTAAATGATTCCTCATCTTTGAAAGAAACGCAGACATGGTGATAAAATCAAAGATATGAATTTCTTTCATGTACTAAAGCAGTCCTAAAACAATGGCTAACATCCAGCCTACAAGCAAACAAAATATTATGACAGTTGCAGTGGCAACCGAGCAAATATCATTCAAGGCTTTTTATAACACTGTATTTTCTGGAGACATTGCGACACAGGGGAGGTTTGATTGATCAGGCCATTAAAGCACTTCTTTCTCTTCCCAGCAGGTTGCTATTTTTCTAATGGCATTTTTCTTTTTTTCTCGATTGTTCATGCAAAGACGTACAAACACAAAACTGATGTTGCCAGCAGTATTTTACTATAAAATGTGCATGCATGAGTTTTCAAAATAAATTCATGTAAATCATTTTGCATATTTATTATATATAAAGCTGCGTTCAGGTGAAATAGCAAGCGTCACAACCTACGCTGCAAATATTATACCCTAAATAAGCATCTTTATCTTGTTCCTATATCTATGCATGCTTAGTGAAACATTTACAGTACTTTCCTAAATTAAAACAGCTTAGGAAATTAGTTTAATTATTTTGCATTTAGTCTCCCTTTACGAATTTCTGCAGCTTAGCAGATACAACATTGCATTAGCAGCACCAAGGTCATGGGTTTGATCTCCAGGCAACACACATACTGATAAAATGTAACTTCTAAGCAATGTGGAGCGAAACATCTGCCAAATGCGCGGATGTAAATAGGCAATTCAATGGAAATGTATCTTATTATGACGTTTTAACCAAAAGTTTTTAACCATTCTGATATCTCATGTGTCAATATTTGCTGGTTTAATTACACATGCAAAGTCTTCGATAAAGTTTTTAAAGCATTTTTTTTCCCATAAACATGTGCACATTTTAAAAAATGTCACGAAGTGTATTTAGAGGGTTTTGCAGTGAAATTTGTTTGATACCAATGAAAGTGTCATTTGAGAAAATAAGCAGTTACTAACTAATAACCTTTTCTTGTCTATTAAAGTGAATGACTGAACCTAAACATAAGAGCCTAATAAAAAATGCTAAGTTACAAGAAAACATGTCAGACGCACTTAGAGGGTTTTGCATCGGATCTCTTCATATGTATGTATAGATGGTTTCAGCGGCAACAACATAAACAAACGGCTTTTGTGCACTAAAAAAGCAACTTCTGCCAGACGTCCAAATAGAATCAATAACAACAAAGTCTTTTTACAGTCGTTTATTTCTGTTAACAAAGATAAATAAATGACAAGTAAATTACCTTTATATCATATTAAACGCGTATCAACTATTACATTGAGCTAACGTTACTGTGTAAATAAATGTATACAATGTAGCTACAGGTCCTTGAATTCTTTAGCCTTGAAGTCTTTAGCAAACCTAAAAAAATCTTTCCACATGGTATTTGTCCCAGATGTCAGTTTAGTCACTAACCAGATCGATAAATAAATACAGACCGGAAGTTCACTTTGATTCAGACGCATAACCACGTACGTCCAATGAAAATGTCTAGCTGTACAGAGGAGTCTAAGATGGCGGCAATAGCGGAAGCTAGTTATTTTTGTTTATAAAGTTTTAAATATTGATATTTCTACAACAAAACGGCGCGGATTACCCTCAGAAGGCCTTTGTTTATCATCGTGGAGCCGTTTGGATTTATTTGGTAAAGGATGCACATTTTGTGGACTTGAAGGAGTGGACCCTGTAACTTTACATTTGATTAACTGAAAGATTAAAGACATTTTCTAAAATAACTGAAAATGTGTTCATTTGAAAAATGAGCTTGGGGGTGAGTAAATCATGGGTTTAATATCATTTTTGGTCGAACTATCCATTTAAGAAGCCCTTAAAATTTGCAGCCTTCGAATTGGCACACAGCTTATATGAATATATACGAAAAATTCCAATGATGCGTTTGTCAACTTCTCGCTCAACTGATGACATTGAGGAACGTTCAAAAATGTGCCTGCCTGAATATAACTGTTATTAATCCAATTACTTTTGGTGCCAGCCCAGAAAGCACATTTCATTGATAAACCTCAGTATATTGCAGTGTAGGTTGTTTGTCACTGACTGTCAGGACTGAATTAATTCATATGCAGTTTCAAAAACCAGAGTGGTTGTCTCACACACTGAGAGAAGAGCTTAGATTCATAAGTAATGCTACACTTTTATTGCTCTAGTTACGTCTAATCTAGGCCATTGCTAAGGTTTAAATCTGTACCGCTGGACACAGGCAGAGAGGCGGGCAGGCGGCAGTGGGCTGTAACAAGATGAGAGATGGACTCGTTCTTGTGAAATAGAGCTAAAGCTGCTTGTCCAGTTATCATAATTTGACCCGAAACAAGCTAGACAGAAACAGACACCTAGATTAAGACTTATTCCTCTCTCTCTTTCGTTCGCCCTCGTCCGTTTTCCTTGCACCTCTTTCGATTCATTTCTCTCTATAAGACGTTTCACATTAACCTCTAACACTCAATCTCTATGCTTGTTCCCGTCCAGGAGCAACTCGCTGATTGTGATCATCCCTCTATGGGAAAACACCATCACTTGCCTTGTCACTGAACTCTGTTTACACAGATAACATCTCATCGGCAGAAGAAGAAGTGTTGATGCATCTTTGATCTTATTCCCACTAATCAAAAACTCAAAAGTATGTCTACCATCCATTTATCCTAGCGCTATTCGATTATATTTCTAACAGCCTGTGAACTTCTTCCCACCAAAGGACAAAACTATGAAAGGTATTCGTTCATTTAAAATCCCATATTGCTCTATCATAGCTCAGGAGATTTGTTGGAGCTCTCAGTTCAATCTCTCTGCATACGCTTTCATCCTTCATTCTTTCCCGAGTCAATAATAAAATGCCTCTTTGATGTAGTTATATTGATTTGTTTTCTTCAGTTGGTGGTAAATTAATTTGCGTCAAGTACTTTGAGGGAAGGTCAGCCTGACATTTTTAAGCGACTGCTTTCCCTTACGCTTACATCAAAAGGGATCTTTGTTTGAAAAAGGACATCAATTGAACCTTCAACACCGGAGAGACATCACAACAATGCATCCCAGACATCTACAATTAAGCATACATTATAGAAAAAATATCCATTAATGCACCGCCAATTCAGGACATCAAAGTCCCTTGGAGAGCGACCCGATAATTAGCCAATAAACAAAAGTTCGTTTGCAGGATTGGCATCAGGGTTAATAAGGCTAAATGTGATTCCCTGAATGTAATACTATTGCAAAAAATGGTCCCTAGCTGTCACAAGAGCAGTAGTACCCTTTTAAAATGTCCTAATATGTACCACTTATGTCGCTTTTCCATTGCGTAGTACCCCACGGTTTGGTTTGGTTTGGGTCAGCTTACTTTGTGAGCTTTTCCACTGGGTGCAGTATTTAGTTCCTTGATACTTTTTTTTAATACCACCTAGGTCTGGTTTTCAAGTGACCCGAGCTGTTACCAATACGTGACGCGAAAACACTGTAGATCACTGATTGGTCTGAGAGAAATTTCACTACCAGCGTCATCGCTATAATGTAAAGATCAGCTTTAACTTCATACTAGCTTGCGTCATCTTGAGCAAACGTTGTCATCTGTGCTCTGCTTTAAGTTCCCAATCTCCCTTTTAGCGATGAAAAATATCCACAGGTTGAGAATCAGGAACACCATACCAATTTTTCCAGACTGGCAGTTTGTGGCGGCACATTCACGACGCTCACGTCCGCATATATGCTTAAATGAGGCTCAGCGGAGCACATCGTTGTGCAAACATCTATTTGTGGTGGTCAATTTTCAATTTTGTGGCAGACTGAAAAATAAATGAATGTATGGGAATGTACAAGGATGCTCTCACCTGTATACGGACTACCGGCACATTCGGGAACTTGATTGTAAATTTCGTCACCTCCCCTTTTTGGGGGAAAACAAACCAGACGAAAAAAGTGCACTCAGTAATCTAAATATAAAGACATAATATATTAATACGAAGTAACTTTCAAATACGAAGTAAAATCATTTACTGTCTTCCCGGTTGACTCGATGAGGTACGAGTAAATGTCCGGGAAAGACACCTCTGGCCAATGGGAAGCGTTGTTACACGAATTTGACGCTGTGAGAACGAAAGAGACATGTTTTTATAATGACCAAATTAAATGTGTTAATGTATCTTTCGCACTCTATGGCAGGCAGGGTGGAGAAATAATTACTGAACATGTTTAATCTGAGTGATTTCTTAAGTTATTTACGCCTGCCGGGTGCTTTATTCCGCTATTTTGTATGGAAGTCAATGGGAGGTCTAGTTTGTTTTCCCCCAAACGTGGGCGTGAACCTGTTCAGAGACATTCTATGACGTTGCGCCGGTTGTGCGTATGATGTCACAGTAGTAGGCAGGGCAAATATAACGACACGCCTATACACTCGATAGAAAAGCTAACCAAGCCAAAGTGAGGTGAGGTGACCCGACCTGACCCAAACCAAACCATGGGGTACTATGCAATGGCAAAGCGCCATTAGATAGAGATATGTATTTGGTACCAATTTGTATCTTCGAGAAACACTTTAGGTGCAAAGGTGTACTTTTTAAAAAAGTACATGTGTACCCCAGTGACAGCTGGGGCACCTTCCAATCTCCATCAGGAAGCCAACATGAAGGTGACTTAAACTGCAAATTTATCGACGGGCTAAAGGGAGTCAATCCCATCTGAATATGTTCTATACATGTTAAAAATGCGAATCACAGTGATATTCACAGTGACAGTTACAAACGTTATATCATTACAATCACTATCACAATAATGGAAACTATCCCTTGTGCATTGCAAGGGCCGGATTTTATACGGCTTGGAATATGAAAGTCAAATAGAGATATCTTTGGTAACACATGTTTGTGTACAGGAGCATGAATGATTGTGTTTATCAGAGACACAAGCAGGAAGCATTATTGCCAAGACACACACACACACACACACACACACACACACACACACACACACACACACACACACACACACACACACACACACACACACACACACACACACACACACACACACACACACACAAACAATGAATCGTGATTTATGCACAGCTTGAACTAAGACAGAATGGCAATTACAAGGATTTGCAATTCAACCTCCATCCTACCAGGCTAAATGAGATACAAACCCACCAGAACCCTTTTGAATCACAGCTTATTCAGTCTTAGGCATTTCCAGAAATACACATTTTAGCTACGTTTTTGCAGCTTTCACCAAAAAACAATCGGTACAGAAACAAAAAGGACCCACCACAAAAAAAGCTGGAGGAGAAAACAATGTTTCTGTTCTGTTCTTAACCTGTGTTTCCTTGTGTTTCACATAGATGTAAATAATGCTACTGTATGTAAAGCCTACTGTATATACAGTACAATCTCATGGCAATTCATATGTATTTAACAAGGTGGCTAATTTGTATTATAGGTGCAGTGTGTAGATTTAGCAGCATCTAGCAGTAAGATTGTGATTTGCAACCAAATGCTCAGTCCACTGTTCACCGAAACGCATTGAGAAGCTACGGTAGCCACCACACGAGAAACATGTTGTCATCTAAAACAAAATAACAGTAGTGCCAAAACGCGCTCTGTAGAGGAGTTTGTCCATTTAGGGCTTCTGTAGATCCATGGCAGCACAAAATGGCGACTATTGATAATAAATACATAACAGTTTGTTATGTAACCCCTGATAATATAGTTATGTATTTTATATATTGATTTCTGTCATCAGATACTTCTAAAACGTACACACTGCGCCTTTAAAGGTGCATTGTGTAACTTTTATAAAAATCTCTTCAGAGAAATGCAATAATATACATAACTACATTATCAGTGGTGCATAAAGACATTACAAAATAAACTGTATTTTTTAATTACCTTAGAATGAGCCGTTTTTATCTACATAAACCGCGGGTCCTCTTACATGGAAGTCGCCATTTCGCACCTCCATGTTTGTACAGTAGCCCTTAATAGACAAACTGCTTTGTAGTGCACGTTTTGTCACTACGTTGTTTCAGACGATGACGATGTTTGTCCTGTTGCGTTTTTAAAAGGGAGGGTGAGCTGTGGACTGCGCCATTAGTTGAAATTTACAATCGGTATTACCAGATGACGTTAAACATCTACACAGTGTAACTTTAATTTGTTCGACCACATTCTTACATTTTTGTACGATTTGCTTTCACCCCTGTGACGTTGGGGTTTTATTATTGTTTTTTATGATAATCATACATTGTTGTACAATTCACTTTGTGTAAACTAGCCAACTCGTAAAATACGCGCAAATTCGCGTGAGATCATATTATTCGGTCTCGATGACTGGGTGTGTACTTTGGGTCATGTTTTAAATACAGTAACTCACTATTAATGACCGTTAATATTTCAGTACTTTTATTTGAGTCTTTTCCCCATATAATACACTCCTGGACTGTTACTGCATTATTAACATTCCGTCCATTAACACGCTGTCCTAGTGGGAAAGGGATATTTTTCCTCCACTGTGATGTTTCCTTTGTCTAACACAATGTTTTTCTTCACTATAGCTATTGACTCTCTAAATGCAGGTTTCCCCTGAAGGGTTTGCGATGTTAAAACGAGGGAAATGATTCAGCCACTGGGCTATTTATAAACCCGTTCCCTTTGTATGATCTCGTTGTGAAAAGCTACCCTGCAGTGATTTGGGTTTTAAAGGGCCGTGGCTTTCAGAGCCAAGCGCAGCATATATCAAAGTCACATTCGTCACATTTCTCTACCTCAGACCATTGCAAAATAGTACAGGCAGAAGTGAAACTAGACATCATGATTGTTTGTAAAAAAATTATATTATTCAAGTCTGCTCATGACATATCTATGCCAACATGATCATTGCATGAACTATTTAAAGTCTTCCTTTAAAACTCACCTTTGATAATCAAAATAACATATTTGAATGTAAAAAAAATACTTCATGCCTTAAAATAGCTAGAATGTAACACTATACACTTGCTTCATTTAGTATGCGTGGATACATGAATATGCAAATTATGCCCCACCTCCACTCTGTTAAACTAGCTCAGACAACCTGATCCTTACGGTCAACACGTTGATGAGACTGGTAACAACAAGCTTGTGATGTAGTAAACAGGTGCGGTTTCAAACCACATTTTTTGTCTGCATTTGGTAACCTGCAGCTTTAAGGAAAAAATACTGGCAGAGGTGTTGACTGATGAATTTGTCACCATAAAATGGTGGAAATTTACTCACCCTCATGTTGTTACAAACCTGTATAAACTTGTTTTTTTTAAACACGAAGGAAGATATTTTGAGGAATGTTTGTAGCCAAACTGATCATGAGCCCCATTCACTTCCATACTTATTTATTTATACTATAGACGGTTTCATCGGATTCACGTGCGCTGACGCGATACACATCTGGATCCGAACTTTACTTCTGGTTTCGATTTTTTTTAATGGTCTGACTAGTTGCTAAACTGATCTTTTGAACAAATGCCTCGTCGAAAAAAACAAATGTTTTGGTTTCCTATAGGAAATCTATCTGGTTTTTTTTTTGCTTGTTATATAAATAAGTGAGAGTTTACCGGAAATTACGTGCGGACCACGACAGCCGCTTGTTTATGTTGTTACTGCTGAAACCATCTTTAAAGGACAAGTTCGGTATTTTAGACTTAAAGGCCTGTTTTCAGATTGTTTATGGTGAAATAGAACGGTTTTGACTGAAATTTCGACATTTGCGGCTGTCCTGAGAATTTTCGCGTGTTTGTGTTTCAGCTCAGACCTCTACAATGGGTTTAATGGTGCACTAGAACAATCCTTCCTAAAATGCATTAAACTTTCGTTTACAAAGACGTGAAACTCACCGAGTGGTCAGGGGTGTTCACTGATATGCTCACACAAAAATCGCTGCAAAAGATGCTTTCCAACAGCTGTTTTAGCATTCGTTGTTAACTTGTGGACCTATTTTCCCAAACGCCTCACACCCGTACATTCTTCCGCTTAGAGCTTGAATAATAAACACTCCAGCCCAGGTGGTGGCGCTAATCCGCCTTTGCCAATTGCAAGAATAGAAACAAAGTTCCCGGCGCGGAGTAATACCGTACCTCACAGCACATCTAATACATGTCAATGGAGTTGGTAAAAACTACGATAAAACCTGTTGGAATGCGTCTTTTGGAGCGATTTTTGTGTGAGCATACCAGTGAACACCCCTGACCACTCGGTGAGTTCCACGTCTTTGTAAACGAAAGTTTAATGCATTTTAGGAAGGATTGTTCTAGTGCACCATTAAACCCATTGTAGAGGTCTGAGCTGAAACACAAACACGCGAAAATTCTCAGGGCAGCCGAAAATGTCGAAATTTCTGTCTAAACCGTTCTATTTCATCATAAACAATCTGAAAACAGGGCTTTAAGTCTAAAATACCGAACTTGTCCTTTAAAGGTTAATGGGGCTCATCATTGGTTTGGTTGAACTATTTTTTGGGTGAACTATCATATTTAAAAATACAACACAGACACAAAACAACATAAAAAATGAAATGTGCTTTTCACCACATAAGGACTTTAATAAAAATCACTGAAAGGTCTTTTTTGCGCACACTGCTGCTTGCCGGCCGCTACGTCTATTAATATCTCAACCTTCAAAGGCATGTGTGTTTGAGTCACAGCATACTCACTTTTTTGGCCTGTAGTCTGGAATGTTCCTGTCTAGGGAGATGCGGTCACTGAGTTGGGCGTTGTAGCCGTATTCCTCATACCTTCCTTCGCTCTCCCGGCTGTCCTCACCTAATGTGGCCGCTGCACCGCCTTGTCCCAGACCTCCAGGACCTTCTACCAGACCCATGGGCTTTGCTAGACCTGCAGCACATTGGGGAAAAAGCCATTTGGACCTCAGTTAACACGAAAAATGTCAGCATATCCAATAATGTGTTCATTACCGTGGGAGTACCCACTGGTTTCAAAGGTGATAATTGAAAACACCAAGGCACCATCTTCATATTTTGACATCTCATTCTTACAGCCTTCCCTGGGGAACAAGGTGGAAAGTGACTGTGTTTAAAGGACCCCAAACCCATGCTCTGATACTAAAAAATTTGAACTCAAACTAAACTCATTATATCTAAGAATTTCAATTCGATAGTGAGTGCCAGACAGATGAACTTAATCAGGGTTTTTCGTCTTTCTATTGAATTCCTAAACCAAATACATTTTTGGTCTGAATAATTGACATCTTATTTGAAAGCAAAACTTCATAGTGCTCTTTGAAAAATGATAAAACATGGGTAACAGGACTATTAAAAATGCTGTTTCATTCTGACATTTAAAAGAGTAAAATGGTATGTTTTGCTGAATTATTAACAGCTACATAAATAGTTCCATCCGGTTTCAAGTGTATGGTACAAGGACGCTAATTTTAAAGCCTTGAATAACAAAAGTATTAAATGTTAAACATGTTTTAAAATGAAAGGAGAAATATATTTTAATATATTCATTTATTATCTTCTGTCTTTTTATAAATTGTGTCAATGGTGTTAAATTAATATAATAACATTAAAACATTTCTTCTAGACATAGTCAGTGGAATTCAAAGGGATAACCCTTGTCTTCAGGGGCCGTTTGCACCAGCTGGATGTAAAAAGGTTGGATGTGAGCCCTACGTTGAGCTTAGCTATGTCTGGCTTTGTGAAAAAGATTTACGCCTGTTGCATCATCTGAAACTACATGCAGACGCAGCTACGCTCTTTGTAGACGATGCACGTCCTTGCGTATGCATTTAACTGCAGTGATAGTTGAGACGCCTTTCCCTCAGGATGCAGTAACTAAACGAAAGCCTTTCCCATTTGCACAAAAGGTAATAATTTGCTGAGTAATTTTAACAGTTTGACTGAATAAAAATGAAATTAGACAAAGGTCTGTAAGTTAATAAGCTCTGTATGTTCTTAATATCTAAGTATAAGAATTTATTGGTGCCATCTCTCACTCTGTCATGCATGAAAGCTCACTGCTCGCATATCCTGTGTGAATCAAACGCGTCAATGTCTTGTCAATTTCATTATTTCTATTTTTCGCCATAGAAAAAAACTTTATAATTACGCTTACCCTTGACCGGACTTAAAATAGTTTAGTCTTAGACGTGCGCTATGACTAGATGGTGCAACTTCTACGTAGGATGTAATAAAGCAATAAGCCCCAAGAAGCAGTGGGTTACCAGTTTATTTTATAACAGCTAAGGGGCGTTGTTAGGCATGACGTGAAGCGGAGTGCCTAAAACCCCCTTAGCAGTTATAAAATGCATTATAACCCCACTGCTTCGCGGGGGTTATTGCTTTTATAAAACGGTTACTTCATATGCATAACGTTAGTGGGATTTTATAAAATAAAACACAAATAAGTTGTAATTATATTAGTACAAATATTACTCTTCCGCCAAACAAAGTAATTCCTCAGAATCAAGTGTGGCTGCAAAAAAACAACATTCATCTAATTTATACATTAACATTTATATCGTGCAACTGTTGAAGTGATCATCAAATATGCTTGGAAGCATGCTGAACTCTTTCCCCATCAGCGTTTTTTTTTTAAGTTGTCACCCAGTTTTAGTTTAATGCCTTGCAGAAAAATTATCTTCTTTAAATTAACATAAAATATCAAATGAAAGAACAGACCATCCGCTTTCAAACAACAACAACAACAAAAAGTTTCATCCTACCTTCATTTGTTCTCTTATCACCTCTCAGATTTTTTGTAGTGTTGAGTGAATGCGTCAGTGTTTAAGTTGGGTAAGATCGCCACCCAGTGGATAGCAGAAATATGAATTTGAGGTAGAAACTCCTCAGGAAGCGTTTTCTCTTTAGTGATTAGATGATTCAACAATATTTATCGACATGTATCTGGATATTGCCATAATTGTGCAATTGTATAAAAATAAAAAATATGATTAAAGACTGTGGTGTTTATTTTCATAAATCAGTACGCAGCAACAGTGGCGCAGTGATACTTATGTAATGCGGTCTGAACCGTGGGCTTACCGGGGTATTTTATCAGGGCTTAGAACGCGTTTCAACCAATCAGAATGACCAATCTTACGACCAAGTGTACGCCCAGCTGGTGCCTCCGGCCCGAGCAGAAGTCTTGCATACTCTTAAAAATAAGGGTGACCATTTCTGGCTTTATGGTTCCATAAAGAACCTTTAACATCTGGAAAACCTTTCAGTTTCACCAATGGTTCTTTGTAGCTATAAAGGTTCTTTAGAATATAAAAAGGTAAGAAATAAATGGTTCTTCTAAAAATCTTAATGGTAAAAGACTAAATGGTTCTTTGGGGAACCAAAATTATTCTTCTACGG
This sequence comes from Paramisgurnus dabryanus, assembly GCF_030506205.2. Lineage (NCBI taxonomy): Eukaryota > Metazoa > Chordata > Actinopteri > Cypriniformes > Cobitidae > Paramisgurnus > Paramisgurnus dabryanus. The sequence continues at coordinate 29,125,888 of NC_133341.1, read as the reverse complement.
CTGTTAAGCACCTTTATTTTTATAATTGCACATCTAAATTTCGAAATGTCTTAAACTGAGATCTGTCCAGTGGTGGACGATGACTTCTTTTTTCGAGGGCGCCCAATGCGAAGTTCGTCACAACATGTATGTAGCCCATCATGTGTGGTTCCTTATTTCAAATATGTGTTCGGTGCATCGAGTGAACCTATGTGCATCACGTGTCTTGTCAAAATGAGTGCCTGCTGCAGATGCATCTAAAGGGTTTATGAAAAAGAGACGTTTGCGTTTGCCAGATACTCGCATAATCTCATGCGTAATCAAAGTTTACTTTTAAGGGAGTGTCTTGCGTGTATTTTGTGAACGCGAGCGTCTCTTTTATCATAAATGGTTTTGACGTGTGTGCAGCAGGCACTTATTTTGACAAAACACGTGATGCACACAGGATCGCTCGACACGCAGAACACATATTTTGGAAAAGGGAACCACACACATGACTCTCCAAACACTTATTTTGAATTAGCGCCCCTCGGATGAGCAGTCACAAGCTGCCACTGGATCTGTCCCCAACCAAAAATCATATTTTAACATGAACAAATTCATTCTGCTACAGCATCCACATCGTATTATAGCTCTTACGGTATATCAACCATTGACTCGTGTGTATATTCCTCATAATTTTGAAAGACACATCTAAAATGTTACTGATAATTCAATGAATAACAACTGAGATTTCCAAAAAAAGTTCTCCGTCTGAGCTAATCTTGTTTTTTTTTTCCAGGAATTTCAGGCCTGTAGCTCTTCTCCCAGCGCGCTGACGTGTCCCTAAAGCCAGTTTTCTGGATCATGAGGTGTTCTCACAAGCCAGAGCTGTAATGGTAATGTGTCTCTCTGCGACCGTCTGAGGCTTTGCGTCTCTTTCTCTGTCATTGTTATTGCCATTGTCTCGCTGGCTGCCTCTGTGGGCTGTTTTGAGAGAATTCTATTACACTGCAGCCTGGCATTTTGACACTAATCCCTGCGAGCCAGCTGTCTATGGCAGAGAGAAACTGCATATCATAGACTTCATGCAGATTCCTGCAAATACAACACACAACATGTTGCAGAGAAACATCCATCACAAGCACACATATGAATATGCACGGTGTGAAAAGTTGCTCTCACCGACACACGGTGTGTTTCAAGAACCTGAAACAACACTGATCATTTGGGATTTAAAAACCAATTTAAAGGTCGTGTTCTTCCTGTTTTTTTTTGTTTTGTTTTTTTAAGCTTTGATTGTGTTTACAGTGCACAATATAACATTTGTTCATGTTTCATGTGTAAAAAAACGTGGTATTTTTCACACAATTTACTTATCTCTATATCTCTGTTTTGACTCTCCTAAAAACTGATGTCTTTCTTGTTCTATGAAGTCCTTTCTTCAGAAATACATAACGAGTTCTGATTGTGTAGTTTGTTTAGTGTGTTGTGATTCGACAGCAGCTTAGCTTAGCAGAGCCGTTTGAGCCAAAGCTGGCGACTGACGTATTCCTGTGGGCGGAGTTTAGTCAAAAACTGTTTTATTGAGGTCATTCAACCAGGAAGTTAAATACAGCCTGTAGTCGAAATCGGCCGTTCGCTGTAGGCTTTGAAAGGGGACTTCTGTTAAAGAAAATATATCGCCTGGCAGTGAACTTTGAGCTTTATCCTTTTGCAAGTATTATTTATGCTCTAACAGCAAAATTACACACTCACTAAAAAAATGGGATCAGGAAGAACGTGACCTTTAAAGCGGAATTGAACCCTAGACATTTTAGCCTGTTATCAGGGGTAATTGATTTACATTTTGCATTTTACATGAGAAGAAAAATAAATTTTGCACGATTTCGATAACTAAGATTGATAGTGTGTTGAAGTGAATTTTCACAACGGTCTTTGATGGACTCAATTAAAATTGTTTTGTGTAACTACAGTAAACATACTGTGTAGAAATGTATTATCATGTTGTTGTTATTATGAACTTTAGACCGTAAAAAAATATGGACGTAGTGTCCATGACGTCACCCATTGGCTTGTGAAGATCGCTTTTGAAGCTTAAAGTAGGCGTTGCCTGCCGACGCCATCTTGGCCGCGCGTCACCGCGAATCACTTGCGGAAAACCGAAAATGGGTAAAGAGGCGGGACATGGGTGAAGCTGAGGTGAAACCACCCCCGCCTAGCGCGAGTCTAGTGACAGCAGTGGCTGTTCAACCGTCACTCAAGCGGGCACGCCCTTAATTATGCAGATGTTTAAGGCTTAATATAATTTTAACGGATGAGTTACAAAAAAAATTCACCCCCCTCACAGTTGTCATGAAGGGCAAAATTAGCTATATAGACCAAAAGCACTTTTTGTACCAGGCTGTAAACATATTATTTTCTACTGTAAAGTTGGGCATTTTTAACATGGAGTCTATGGGAATTGACTCCCTTTTGGAGCCAGCCTCAAGCGGCCAGTCGATGGATTGCAGTTTAAGTCACTTCCGTATTGGCTTCATTAAAGCGATCGGAAGGTTGCCCCTCGTTATGAACACGAGCAAAGCAAGCTAACGTTAGCTCATCCTGTGCAGCTGTCAATCAAAGAATGTTATCATCTACTGTCAATCATCTCGCCTCAAGACCCGCCCCCATTTAGAACGTTCACAATTATGTAGATGTGTATTTTTCTTCTGGTGATTTGACGACACGTCATATTTGTAGCAATAGGCAAATAACATTGTATGGGTTAAAATTATCTTTTTATGCCGAAAATTATTAATATATTATGTAAATATCATGTGCCATGGAGATATTTTATACATTTCCTACCGTAAATATATTAAAACTTTATTTTTGTGAGTGGATACAGTTGCTAAGGACTTCAATTGGACAACTTTAAAGACAATTTTCTCAATATTTAGATTTTTTGTCCCCCCCAAGATTCCAGATTTTTAAGTAGTTGTATCTCAGCTAAATATTGTCCTATCCTAAACCATACATACATGGAAAGCTTATTTATTTATTTATTTACTGTATAAATCTTAATTTGAAAAAAATTGACCCAATTTTTGAAGTGAAAAAAAGTTTTAGATCTGACTATTTGCAAATGAAAGGGTTTCCGAAATCTAAACTGACCAAGTGTCTCATTTCCTCAAATTTTCTCTTGGCTGCTAATAAATTTTACAAAGGTGCCGTTCAGAAACGCTAATCTTTGTAAATATGTGTGCATATGTGTGTGTGCATAGGTAATAATATGCTTTGAGGGCTATAAAGAGAAACAGATTTTAAACAGCACTGAAGTGAGCTGATAGAAATACTGTAAGTTAGAGGATCTATTTTTTATTATGCTATTTTCCTACTTAGAATATCTGTGTCTGTCTTTATTACATCATCTAAATAAAAAACAAACTACAAAATGATGATCTGCATGTTTCAAATTTATTAATGAAATAAATGTGAAGTCTAGAAACTGAAAAGCAGTTGCTGAAGTAACAAAACCAGCCAAATGGCCAATCAACACTGGGCCAAATACTTGTCCATTGACACTAGCTTCAAAAATATATTCAACCTACTTTAAGATTGTCAGCTAATCAAGCAAAATCATTCCACCATTAACATGCGAAAAACAACCCGGTTTAAAAGTAGTCAAATTCCATGGAAAACTGCAGAAATTTGAATACTTTTAAACCGGGTTGTTTTTCGCATGTTAATGGTGGAATGATTTTGCTTGATTAGCTAACAATCTTAAAGTAGGTTGAATATATTTTTGAAGCTAGCTTTTTTATTTAATATAAATGTCAAGGATGTGTCTTAAATCCTCCCTACTTTTGATAAGAGCGGCCCAGTACCCCTTTCTCAGTGTAATAGACTGGCATTTCCAGATTTATTATATTAACAGGCTACTGGCCGGTCTGTCTTTGAGGAAAGTTTTTTTATGAACATGTGGTGCGATGAATTTCCTGACATATAGCTCTAAATTCACATTTAGTTCAATCAATACTTTACTGACAATAAAAACTACGACACAGTCCTGAATGCCAGGATACAGATTACAGCATAACCCAGAGGAGACGTATTGCTCAGATGTTTCTCTTTCATAGCTCACTAGGCTAAATGAAGTTATTAAATATGTTTTAATTGAAGTAACTAATTAAGAAGTTTTAATTAATCAAAATCTTTAGGAGAAACGGCATGTTTCTGAAAATGTCTTTAAGGGATAGTTCACCCGAAAATGAAAATTAGCCCATATTTCACTCACCCTTAAGACATCCTAGGTGTATCTGACTTTCAGACGAACACAGTCAGAGTTGTATTAGATAATATCCAGGGCCTGTATTCTTAAAGATTCTAAGAGTCCTCTCAGAAAACTCTTAATTTAGGTTAAAAACTTTTACTTAGGAGTCTTAGCTTAAGAGCGATTTGGGACTGATCTGAGAGCAACTCTGAGTTAGGAAAAGACAAAAAAATTTATCTTAGTGAGGAGGCGGGGTTGACCCCGTTGCTACGTGTGACACAATGGCAAAACGTACTGAGGTCAAACGATCCATTTATTTAAAAAAAAAAAAAAAGATGCAAAAGTGATGACAATCCGCTGTAAGTATCAGATCCGGACGCACACTGAAAAAACTGCCGCCAGAAGCAACGATGATACGACATCTTGTGAAAAGGCAGTGGCTCTCATGTGTCTCGTGACTGATTGCATCATTACATCAGCTAAGAATGTGAAGAGCTATTGGCTCTTGTGGGCGACAACGTCATGCTGGTTTATGTTTGAATGGGCTTCAGTTCGCAAGGTTTGCAATGCAAATGGCTTGTAATACTTTTATACTGTTTTATGCAATATATACCTGTGACTGTACTTTTATTTGTGCGTTGTGTTTATGAAGTGGTTGGGTTTAAGGTAAGGGTGAGGTTAGATGCTCCAAAATATCTTTAAAACCGTAAATGTTTATGAGATCATTTCTACATTTACAAATTCATAAAATTAAATGTGTCTTATCTGATGTATAATGCAAAAACCTTTTAAAAGGTAACAACAGGTTGTATAAGCTACCGCCGCTATAGGACACTAACCCCTAATATGTCACTTTACGTCGTAATATGGTGCTTGCACAAACAACCTATGAGGTCGAGGACAGTTTCAAAAATCCATCGCTTCAGTTTGGAAGACGTTGGTGGATGGATTTGCTTTTTAGGAGCTTTAAAAAATGGGGCACTATCCAATGCCATTATAAAACTGAAAAGAGACAAGAATTTTTTTTATTTAACTCCGACTGTGTTTGGTTGAAAGAAGAAAGTTATATCCACTATAGTAGGACGGCTTGAGGTAAAATATGGGCTAATTTTATTTTGGGATGAACTATCAGTTGAATTTAATCTCCATTTAATCTAACTGCTGTCTTTGAGAAACATTTGAGATGTTAAGGGGATCGCACACCGGCCGCGCATGTCGAGTCGCGTCTAGGACAACTCAGAGGTATTGTAAACCGGAAGTGCACATTAACTAGCGTGAGCTTTGTCAGATGGCGTCTACTTCAAAATGCAAAATATACGTTAGCAGCCAATGTTAATCGTTAATGATTTGGGACAAATATGATGTTATTTAATCTTAATCTATGTGATTGGCGCTGTGTGGCGCGACAGGGATTTGAGCAACTTCCTGAGTCACAGCTGGGCGGCGTGGACAGGCGCCACCTGGCGGCGTCGGTGTGCGTATACTCATAGAAAACAATGTGTCCGATTTTTTTAGAACGGCGCGGCGCGGCAGGTGTGCGATCCCCTTTAGAGTAACCAAACTTTTATATTTTGTTCCTTATTATTTTCTAATAATTAAATATGGGTTAAACAGTTAAAGCAACACTATGTAGTTTCCATGTAAAAATGACTTACAGCTCCCCCATGGGGTTGAAAAGCGCAACAATGCCCGTTATCAGACACTCTTCTGCAGGCAGGGGGAGGGGCGGGGCTGTGTGCTCTACCCTCCACCGCCACTTTCAGAGTGTGCTTGTAGCAGCTAGGAGGCTGCTCAGGTTGCAGCAACAGTACAATTTGTCCAGTTAAAAGTTGTTCTATCACTGAAATAATTTTAGAGACATTATTTAAAGGTAAAAAAACTACATAGTGTTGCTTTAATTGAAACAACATATTTTTACTTTTTTTGTCATTTCCATGGTATAAAAAGATGCAACACCGGTGTCCTTTGAACATATTAAGCAAGTGATGCAGGTTATGACCTGGCAGCGTCTTACCCAGGGGTGGGGAACCCTGGTCCTGGAGGGCCACTGTCCTGCAGAGTTTAGTTCCAACCCTAATTAAACACACCTGAAAAATAAAATTAACGTCTACTTGGAAATTAAATTCAGGTGTGTCTGATTAGGGTTGGAACTAAACTCCGCAGGACAGTTGCCCCTTCAGGACCCAGGGTTCCCCACTCCTGATCTAACCTGACCTACTGTATATGGTTTAATCCACTTTGTGTCCGTTTGTGCCGTTCCAGGTTATGACAGCATTACGCAATACTGACTAAATTCACCATACTGCCAGTCAAGTCTCCTGTAAAGTGCTCTCAGAGCATTCATGCTTGATGCACTTCACTTTGAATTGCTTTGAATTATGTAACAAGATTTAAAAAGAAAAAATACTCAGCTTTATGAATTCCAGGATAAAGACACTCCTTTCTGTGGTGATTCAAAGGCTGAATAAATATACATGCATGTCATATCTGATGCTAGCTCGGCATAAATATTCATAGGAAAGATGTGGTTTGAGGACGTGAATGGCAGATTTAGTCTCCTTTGAGTCCAATGTGAATGCATTAGACACAAAATGTGCTTGAACCGTAAAGCACTGACAGTGTAGGAATACCCGCTCAAAGGTTTGATCTACACCCTTAATTCATACAGGATTGAACTGAACTCACACCTATAAATTTGCAGGACTCAAAGCTGCATCTTTGGCAAAGCCCTGCTCTGTTAATGAAACCATACTGGACAACTAGTTGTCTGTCAGTCACCTTCTGTCACCAGGTTAAGGTACAGATCATGAGTGCTTGATACAGCATGGTGCTGTACAACGCTATACGTCCACTGTAAAAATAATACTTTATCTTGACATATGGTGGCACCTTGTCATAGCTATGTCCATTACTATGGTTACAGGCAGATGGGGCATACAGTCTTGACATTATGAGACTCACATCTGTATATAAATGCACTTGCCACTGACAGTTTGAACATAGACACAGTAAATCAAGCCATGCCAATAATCTGTGCTGAAAAGTAGTCTGAATAAGAACTTTGGTTCCACTTATATATTTAGTATAAATCATAAATCAATCTTATTTAAATCACATGTGACCCTGCATGTGAAAACCCAGCTAAAGACATTTTTAAGGATTTTTCTAGTTTGCCATACACAACATTAAAAAACATTCAGTGAAAATATATCCTTGATATTTTTAATATTGACTAAGTAAAGTCATGTCAAAAATTTAAATTAATGTAAAATCAATGATTGAAATAAAACTTTGATTACATTATGAGGCTTTAGCCTGTACTTTACAGACAGGGTCACAAATTTCAACGTGTGATTGTTGGAAACTGAGAGTAATATGCTCACTTACAGTGTCTAGACGCAAAGTGACTCCAGAGAATTTCACTGTAAATCTATTGAATTAACTGGAATAATGCATCAGGATGCAGAGGAAAAATGCAAGGCTTTGTAAAAGATTTAATGTACATGATTACTTCAAATAACACTTTTCTGTCCATCAAATCAGATACCAAATAACCATACTGATGTTTTTGCATAACTATGAACACAATTGGGCACATATATTATTATATTATAAATATATTAGGGGTGCACGGGGCAAAAACTAACGCAGGGTATGTTGTAACACGGACTGTTCACATTGTTGCACAAGGTTGAGCGTTTGTTTTTCTGGTATTTTTTTCACGCTGCCAAAAGATGATCTCCCGCAAATTATTCAAAATGTATAATGTTTTTCCAGAGAGTTATTGATGAACGAGTGTTTTGGTGGCATGTAAGTAAATTTCTAAGTTGGGTGTGTAAGATACCAAAACCAATGCTATGTCATATTAATCAGTGTCTTGTTGACTAAATCACAGCATAGTTTTGAAATATGTCTGCAGCTCTCAACTTTTTTGGTGGGCTTGAAAATATTTTGACCCAGCGGGGTAAATATTAATGCTGTGTTACAACTAACCCCTCAGCACGATATGGAAACTCAGTACCGCCACTTCTAAATATAGCTCTTGAGCGTACAACCACCTCTCCGTGCGCCCAGAACATGCTTTTAGCGTACCGGAACGCTCATTTGCACATCTGTTTAAAAATCAGAGGTTTAATTTAATCCTTTGGCTGCGCTGCTGCTTTTCAGAGCGCCCTTCACAATGTACGCTTCCTAATTCTTCCCACCGAGAGCGGAGACTACATTACCCATACACCCGTGCGTTTACAAGTTAAAAGCGCATGCGTCGCTTTTGCCGCTGAGTCTGACTGTCAGTCAGTGTGGTCTGGACTGGAGAGGTGTGTGTTTGTGTGTGAAACGCGCAACCATAGCTGGTCGGTTAAAATGAAAATAAAATGAACACTTAATATGCCCTCCTTGTTTTAGACTCTGAGTAGTAAAAGAACAAGGTTAGAATCAGAGTACTCGCTGCCTGACATCCCACCAAGCCAGAATGACAGCTACAGGTCAGACGCAAGCTTTATCCAATACCCTTTTGCAGGTACGTGACAATCTCCGCTGTGTCACGGCTGTCAGTTTGGTTCAAGCACCTTCGGATTTCCTCAGGCAATGTGCAGTGTAAAAACATTCTTGAAATTGTAATAGACATTTAGTTTAATTGCTTAACTACAAGTGAACGAAATTTCAATTAATTTAAACGACGACGACCATGGGAGTTTTAACACCCGCAAAATGGGAAACAATGACAAAATAAAGTGATGACTTTCTAGTTTCAAATGGCCAGTATTTTGATATTTTTGAACCCATGGACATGGTCTTGGTGTCATTTAAAAAAAACAATTAAGCTCTTTCTATCTTTAACCATGCTTTTTAACCAAATTTTACTCACATATCTACCTTTTGCACATTTTATTTATGTTCAATAGATATTTCTAGCTCAAGCCAATCCACGAACTTATAAAAGGATTTATTATTTTTTACAAGGTCGTCTGTTGACTGCTGAATATAAAACCCCTTCAATATAGGAGTCGAGTCAGCAAATAAAAAATAAAAAATAGAGTACCGGCACCTCTTTTGGGCCACTTAAAGCACTGCGTTATCGTAATTCTTGCCGTTGTTTTAAATAGGCTACACATGAATGATTGCTGGCTGCCAACAAAATAAATGTGCCTGTCTTATCAAAAATCGTGTGTCAAATTTATTTTTGTTCATATCTTAAATATTGATTAAATATGGTCACGTCAAAGATTGAAATCATAATGAAACGAATGGCTAAAATCAGAGTTTGATGCTCATTATCTCAGAATTTGATTTTGAAACTGTAGTATGGTTTTTACAGACTGGGTCACATAAAAATGTTTTGTCATAATTGTGCTGCTTTTTCTCCCATTTTTAGACATTTGTATCCATTTATAATTGAACTATTGTTAGAAAAGGGCTGGATAAATGAATACAGTGTGGATACCTGTCTATTATAGACAGATATATAAACAATATCCAATTCAAGTTTATAGACAAAATAGTATTGAAATATTTGCCTGCAAACTTAATTTTTAGCAAGTGTTACAACTAACCCCCTGCCTGTTACATTAACCCCACCTATGGGGTAAGTTTTAACGTGTGCACTTCTGTCACGTTTGGTGTAATTGTCCAAGAATGGTAAGTAATAAAAACAAACTTCAAATGTTCATTAGTAGCAGAGATGTGTGTGTTGCTTGTGTAAAAATATAATTAATCAAACTCAAATATTTGTTGAATAATTGAGCCAAAACAAAAAAGCATTAGGTTGTGCCCCGCTCTCCCCTACTCATTGACCCTCCAATATGAACGATTTTATATTTGAATGGTTGATTATCTTTTCAAAAGCTTGTTATTTTTAAAATGGTAAAAATTATGCATTTTACGTAAGCAATAAGATATGAGAGGCGGTGTTGTATTGTGAATAAGTCACGGCTTAAAGGGCACTGTAATGCACGACATGAAGTGCCTGCAACATCTTAGCTGTAACTTACACTGGAAATATTGATGCCCAATTCCGATTTGTTGTCTGTATCCAATTTTTTGACGAACCGCTTCCATCATCTTTTAAAAGGGAAAGGTATCTGATATCAGCATTTGCACTAAACACTTGGCAAAAAAAAAATCAAAGTAGACATAGGCTGCATTTACACTTCATGTCTTAATGCACAGATCTGATTTTTTAACCACATGTGATTTTTTGTCCTGCCTGTTTACACAAACTTTAGACACGCCTCATATCCGATGTCCATGTTTACATTAAACTCCCGCCCAGACAGAATGCTAGCTTAACTGGGTATAATGTTAGCTATCTAACGTTAATATCATCATCACTTATTTAAAGTAAAGGGCGTTGTTAATGATCATTATCATCCACTGACTTTCTCTGTCATCACATCTTCCTCTGAAAAACTGTAGAGAATTTTGAGGGGTTGGCAGGTAGGTTTATCGGACAAAATTTGCTGCAGTTGCTCATAAATAGGGGCAAGTCGTTGTGTCCTGAATACTGTGGTTGTTGTGATCCTTAACTTCCTGATAATTGTCTTTAATGCTCTTTATTTTGACTCGGATATGTGCGTATAGACACAGTTCGGAGGTCTGGATATCGAATATGTATCCGATAAAAATCCACATTTGGAAGTGGCTCAGAACAGATCTCAGTAAGTTTTTTGTGTTTACACACGTGCAGCAATATCCGATCTGGGTCAGATGTGAGTACTAAATATGATTTTTTTTGTGCCGGTGTAAATGCAGCCATATTGACCCGGAACAGCTTACACCACACAGGAAGTAAAATGACGCAATATGCAATGGATACAGACAGAATAATTATACATGACGTCTTTTGCCAGCGTCACACGACACGTCTTGAGATGGAAATATCGGATCTGTACGCTTACATTGCGGACACGAATGCATGTATCCGATTCATATCCGATTTATTATTACATATGAATGAGGTCTGAAACCGATCAGAGAAAATCTGATTTTATGCGCCTTTTCCTGCTTTCACGTCCGTGGTTCATGTTCGATTTGTGCCACTTGAGAGGAAAAAATTCGGAATTGAGTCACTTCAAACAGGCAGTGTAAATACGGTTTTATTTGTTATACACCACTAGTCTCAAGTACCTTACTGCATTTAAAAAACAGTTCTCACACAAAACAAATATTAAAGCAAATAATATCAGTCCCTCCAGAAAAACATGATTATGCGATCGCATGATTCAACAAATTTTCAGCCAAAGTCTGCATTTTTATGCGGGTGCCGCATTTTTTCAAATACGCTGCACTTTCGTGCCATAAATTGCAGATTTACGTGCGCAAAATATGCGGGGCTTGCATGATAATCCGCATTTTCGTAGCAAAAATCACATATATCTTAGCAGAAAGTTGAAAAATGTTGCATTTCCTTCACACAAGCGCAGCCATGTCCCCTGTTGCCATGGGAACGTTATGAAGTGATGTGATTATGTGACATGAACATCATTGAAAAGTTGAAAAAGCTGCAAACAGTTTTTGCAAGTTCCCGCAGTTTTTGCAAGTTCCCACAGTTTTTGCAAGTTCCCGCAATTTCATCGCATAAAATTGCATAAAAATATCCAACATATTTCATTGCATTTTTTTAAGAAAACGTGCCTCAAGATCAAGGATTTTTGTCCGCAACAATCACAAAAAACTCTGCTTGTTTCTGGAAGGACTGTAATATGTATCAATGCAACTTTCATGAAGTAAAATTACTAAAAGTCTTCCTTCCAATGGAAATATGGTGATATACAGAATCGTTGGGTGCTGCAGTCATAGCTGTGTTTTATCATAAATTAAACTATTTGCCAATCAGACACAAGGAATCAAGAATGATGTTTTACATTATAGAGTGATTCTTAGTTTTATTTTAAACATATTTCTGACATTAACCAGTGGACATTACAGTATTTACAGTGCCAAAACACTGTAACTGAAAGATCTGGGCAAGGTTTTACTTTTTATAGATAGTTTTCTGTTCCTATAACTTTCCCGGTTGAAATCGGCTCCATGTGTGTGTTTGTGTTTGCATTTGTGTTTGCGAAGATAAACTCAACTACAGCTGTAGAAATTAAGCACACTTTAGCAGCAACGTTTACGGTAGATCTGCTGCCTAATCAAGAGGTTAATTGCACATTCTCATAGCGTTGCATTTTTAATAGCAGTCAGATAAAAGCTGTTTTCACATTGATCCAGCGTTTCTAAACAACTGTCCCGGACCGGCCCTTAATCTGTTATTAAAGTTAAATGGAATTGCTCATTTTGTCCAAATGGTAAATGCCATAGCATTTTTTTTGTGCTGACTAACTAATATGTGTAGTTGGTGCTGTGCGTTTAAAAAACATTTAAGCAACTGCAGCTAACCGATTTCTATTAATTGTTTAACCCATTGAGTTTACTTTATGTTCATGCATTTGGCAGAGCTTTTATCCATAGCGACTTACAGTGCATTACAAGGTATATATTTTATCAGTATATGTGTTCACTGGGTTCAAACCCTGCTTTACTACAACGCTCTACCACCGAGCTATACAGGAATAGTGTATATTATTGTTACATTTGCACTTACAGTATACACACATATTGGTTTTTCTGTTCTACTTTAAAATGTTGAAATACGATTTACTTGTTCCTACATGAGAATCAATACTGTATGTAAACTACAGGTATACAGCAAACAATGAAGCTGAAACCTCATCATCAAGGGACCATACTGAAACCGAATTTAGCTGCTTTATTACCGCCCCTGCACATCACATATCTAGCACACACCTGGCAAGAACATTTATAAATGCATGGTAAATTATATGAGAAATTGATTAAGAATATATGTGCTACTAGGAAGTGTTCCTGTCAGTTGGTACAGCAATGCAAAATGCCAATGGGTTCAATCCCAGAGAAGACACATACTGATGAGAAATGGATGCACTTTAAGTTGCTTTAGATGAAGACATCTGCCAAATACACACATGTAAATGAAATTAGTTCCTGAAGCTCTAGCAACACAAAGGCATGGGTTCGATCTCACAAAACACAAATACTGATAAAAAAAATGTACAGATTGAATGCACTGTAAATTGCTTTGGATGAAAGCGGCTATGCCAAATGCATAACAAAAAAATCCAAATTCCCTTTATACTATGATTCTCATTTAAAGCACTTGAACACAGCTGCCCTTGCAAACCAGAAATATTGTCTCTGAATACATATTATGTGTTCTCCGGGCGATTCTTTGACAATGAAATGGTCAGCAAATAACATTTACAGCATATTTACTGGGATGAGGTTGGCAGCAACCGCCTTACAATTATTGCTTTCTTGTAAAACTCGCTGTACCCTAGAACTACAACTGGACCTTGGTATAATCCTCCGTGTCTCGCTGTTAGGACAATAAACATCTGATAAACTGCTTGAAATCACCATTTGTGGAACTGGAGCCTTAATATCACATACAATTATCAGCAGCCTCACGCCATTTAGACGAGTGTGGAGTAAGTGCATCGGATAAACGTGCGTTGAAATAAAACTTACAACAGCCTTAACATCAAGATGATTTGTGACAGAGTGGTGAAAAGCCTCCAGGGGAAATATGTGGTGGCACTTGTGAAGAATAAAAGCCCTCTGGTTCAGGAGGGTGCATTAGAGGGCTTTTTTGTAAAGCAGTGTCTTTTGGCTTTCCTCCAATTGCAAGGAGGATAATTTAATCTGACAGAGTGACCTCCTTCATACATAAATGGTGCTGGTCATAGGAATAACAATCAGAGCCAATGGAGGCAGTAAGCAAACCAAACAAGGAGCGAGGCATCTGTACTATTACTTAAAGGGAAACATTGCACGTCAGGTGAACTATGTTTCTTTGCTGTATTGTAGTAGTAGAAAGGTTTCATTTTAGGAACATGATAATAGAGGCAGTAATATTTTAAAGAATTCAGATTGTGTGACTATGAAAAGGATGGGTGTACTGTAAGTGAATGGGATAAAACAGTTGCATTTACAAATTCAAAACATGTAGCACGAATATTTTTAACCATGAGTACGACATGGGAATATCAAAATGGGAAATTTTGAATAATCTAAAAAGAATTATCATAACAGTAAAATTGCTCTTACTGTATCAAAATAAAGTATACTGTAGGTATAAATACATAAGATGAATTTTACTTTTCCACCTGTATATTACTTTATATTGAGCACCAATGCATGACTGAGAAAAGGTCAGATTTGTATTGCAGGTTAGACGGGAGTTTAGGTTTATTGCTACAAACTTGTAAACAAACTGACCTCATGAATTGATAAAAATATTAAATGATACGATATCTGATCCTAACAATTTTTTTTGTGATTTACTGTTTTCTACATAAAATCATCCTATATTAAATTCTGTGGAAATATAACCTTGATATCTTCAATATTGACTGAGTAAGATCATGAAATAAATTAGAAAAATCAAACTTTGATCACATAAACAAACCTTATGATGTATTATGCGTAACACAACATACATTCACAGTTATGAGTGCTTTTCATATATTTTGATAGGCAGGATTTGACACTTTGGGACACCCAATCTTTACATGCAAGATCATGTTTTATTACCAAAATATATGAAGGGCTGACATGTGATGAAGTTTCATTTTTAGGTCTATTGTTAGAATGATAACTGCAAAAGTCTGCAAAAGAAGTGCACAATGATCTGTTAAGCATCGCACGTTTGCAAATAATTTTTAAATAAAAGCCAACATACCATTTAACTGGTTATAAACCACATCTTCCAGTCGCTCGAGCCTTTTGAGAATGGACTGTCTGTCCATAGAGTTCGTAACTTTGGCATTCCTGCCTCGCAGTCTCTGATCCGACAGCCTCCCGATCTGGACGAGCTCCTCGGATCGGTCCTGGATCCTGCAGTACACCGAGAACAAGATGATCCCGACGAAAACCAAAATGTTGACCGTCAGCAGAGTTTTGATCTTGCGTGCCACAGCCATTAAAGCCAGAAAGCGACACCGTCCGACCCCTAATATTGATCCATGTGAATGGAGACGCGACCCTGCTGTGGTGGGAGCTGTCCGTTCAGCACCACACAACCCCCGCGCCGCAGCTTTACAAGATGCGCGTGCTCTGTGTTGATGTGCGTATGGGTAAAGTCAGCTGATTTGAAAAGTACAGAGGTAATGATTAAATCCCACCGCCTCCGGTTCTTTTGTTGACCCCCATTATAAACGTTTAGATGTGTCAGAGCAGCCTACGGAGATTACGCGTACGATGCCGCCGCCGTCGTGAGAGAAAAGCACGCGTTTAATCACGGTGTGCAATGAGCATCGCGAGCAGAGGCGAAACGCGTGAGATGTGCACGGTCCAAATGGTTCATTTTAAAAGTCAGTGCATGGCAAATAACGAGCGTCCGTGTGCTGCATCCTTTACGCAGTTCCGTTTCTCTCCGTTTAAAGGCGCATCGCACGCTGGCATCAAAACGAGACGCGATTTAATGAACGATCCTGTTGCTGCCCAAGCAGGTGGACGTATAAAATCGGTTGCTGTCAAGCGATTCCCGTCCTGTTCGCGCTTTTCACGGTAGCGTTCTAGTCCTCTCGCGCTCCCCGCACGTTTCCCCTCCCCTATCATCCCGCCCTCGGTGCGCGCTTTTCACGAGCTGCCCAGTGCTCTGGTGACGTCGGCAAACTCATGAATATTCAACAGACAGTTTGAGGGGATGAAAGGAAGGAATATGATAGATGATTTGGACAGTGGTTGGATTACACTCTGCAGTTTTTACTGAGATTGAATTATAACTCGCGGAGTTTGTATAAAAGGTTTTGTAATGTTACCCTAAAGTAAGTAGTTCCGGCTCTAATTTCTGATTTTACGCGTTTGAAGCTGTTAATGTAAATGCTTAAACTAGTGACCGCACATTCAAGATCAATGCGTCAAGTTGCAACGTTGCTCGGCAACCGCAAACAACCAACAGATGATGAACTATAACTTGGAACTGTTTGCATCAACGATTAGTAATAAATTGGACTGCTTATTATTTTTTATAATAATACATCTGTAGGCTACGTTATAGAGATTTAAATTTCAAATTTTTCAAAGCAGCTTCATAGAAAAGATTTTAAAACAAAACTTTAAAATAATAATAGAAATAGGAAAAGAGGAAATGAAACATGAAACAATTATTCAAAATTCTCATGGAAATTACAATAAAACCGTGACAAAGAATAATAAACTAGATAAGGTGCTATAAGAATTATGGAGGACACTTTACAATTAAGGTTTTTATTTTGGCTAACATTAGTTAGCTATAAACATGAACAATGAGCAATAGCCAATTGTTTTTATAGCATCTATTAATCTTCGTTAATGTTAGTTAATGCCAATACAATTGTTCATGTTACTTCATTGTGCATTAACTAATGTTTTGATTTTAAAAATGTATTAATGATAAATTATCATGAGGTAATATCAGAAATGTGAGCAAATGCATTAAGGTTTAGGTCTGGGGATTCAATTCTCCAATTGCACAAGTACGGGACAGTAGCCTAAAGTACACTCAGGGTAAATGTGCTGTAAAGCATGGCCTCTCATACGTTTTTGCTTTACTGTCTATTGAAAACAATCATTCATACATGAGCAGAGCAGTCACACAGACATCAATGGGCAGTTTTTGCACCATTGAAAAACACAGTGATGAATTCAGTATATTGCATCTGAGCAGATGAAGAGAAAAAGAGGCACAACTACGAAACTGTCATGTTAATACTATTTCTCCAGTATACAGCATCTTTATTTATATACCTGGAAGTCCTCGAGCACATTACATAATATTCTGTATCCCACAATGCGCACAATTTAATCTCTCATGCAAGCCAAATAAATCAGAAATGAAATCAAACTTGATTTTCACATCTCTTTCTTAAGCCATTATTGGATCAGACTGCCTGAAGTTAAGACAATTTAACACAAAATTGGATTTATTTCAGAGACGAAATTGGATGACATCAACTAAATTAGACATGCAATGAGATTAGTTCAGGTTGGGACAGCACATCATATACTGGAAATATTTGTATGTGTTGTGTTGTATAGCCACTATTTAAATAAAAGGTATGCAGCATTCTGCGCATACTAGCAAATATGCCATATGCTTGTAGTATTTCATTCCAAACATAGTTAGTGTGCATCTACTGTATGATATGTGTGCATGAGTCAGAGAGAGGGAGAGAGAGAAAGAATGAGAGAGAGAACCATGCTTTCACCTGATTACAATCACAGTAAAGTGGGCCACCAAATTAATTTTTATTTCCACAGATGTACTACAGTTTATGAATTTATGCCGGTTCATTGTATTCAATGCAGGAGAAGTAGCCTCTCTTATTTATACAGCATCTGGGATGGAAACTGTGAGAAGGTAAGAACATGATTTACTATATGCATGGTTTTTTGATGCATCACTCTCCCGAAGTGTCCACAGATGTATACCTAAAAGCATCTGCCAAATGCATGCATGTAAACACAGAGCTCAGAGGCGATATCTGTTATGCTAAACTAATGAATTCCAGTATAACATGTGAAGACCCATCATACATACAAATCCTAAAAAACTAGCAGAGAAAAACAAGTGCCCTGTTTGTGTTAAACTCAAATTTGTTCTGGCTGTGGAACAAGCTGCAAACTCTCACACATATTTTACGACGAACAAACCTCGCCCGAAGGTACTGGAGTTTAATCCTCTCAAAGCAATCCATGCTGCCTCAGTAACACTGCATCTGTAAAATAAAAATAAATAAAAGAAAAAAAAGCATTCAGTCAATAACGCCCCAGTGCATGCATATTGTATGCTTTTAGAGAGTGCTCTCAGAATTGGGTGTGAGTTGCCTTCAAAGCCTAAACTGAAACAATGCTTTCTCAAAAATTAAGTAATTCCTTTTATGTACTTATTTACTTTAAATATGCCATAGTCTTTACCTAGAATTATTAAGTTACAAGTCTTGTTTATTACAGCTGTCGCTAATTCTCATAAGCATAACAACAACCAGGTTTGACATAACAGGCTTTCTTTGCGAAATTTAATTAGCTTTCTTGCTTAATGTGAATTTCATTACAGAGGATGCTGATTAGGTTTATAGAGACGTCTGCTAAAACAGATGGCCAGATGGGATGCATTTTCTCTTAAAAAAGGTGATCACTGTGAAACTGCTCAAGTTTGTGCGGCATTATGACAGCAGTTTTACGTACAACATATAACAATAACTTACAGAAGACAAATGAATGTAATAGACACACTGGAAGCAAAATATCATAAAATCAACAAATCCAGCGACTGTAAACAACTGGATGAAACGTGTTTGGGAGTCAATATCTTTCTCGAAGTCTCAGTGCTATTTTTATAGGCTCATAAAGACTTCATAAAGGCTGTTTGGTGTAGTGAATAATGAAAAAAACAGCATGTGATTGATTTCATTCCCATTTAGAGAGGAACAAAGTTTTTTTTTTTAGGTTTTTTTTTTAACTTAAAGGAATATTCCATTTTCTTAAAAGAAAAATCCAGATAATTTACTCACCACCATGTCATCCAAAATGTTGATGTCTTTCTTTGTTCAGTCGAGAAGAAATTATGTTTTTTGAGGAAAACATTGCAGGATTTTTCTCATTTTAATGGACTTTAATAGAGCCCAACATTTAATACTTAACTCAACACTTAACAGTAGTTTCAAAGGACTCTAAATGATCCCAAACGAGGCATAAGGGTCTTATCTAGCGAAACGATTGTCATTTTTGACAATAAAAATAACAAATATACACTTTTAAACCACAACTTCTCGTCTAGATCCGGTCGTGATGCGCCAACATGACCCCACGCAATACGTCATGACGTCAAGAGGTCACAGAGGACGAACGCGAAACTCCGCCCGAGTGTTTACAAGTGTTGAGAACGAGGACCGTTCCTACGTTGTTGTATGTGGAATGATACTAATTAATGTCTTTGTGTCAGTTTATTGCTTACAATGGTCCGCAAATGTGCGTTTCATATATGTAACACGTGACCTCCCTACGTCACTACGCATTTACGTTAGTTCACGCTGGACCGGACCTAGACGAGAAGTTGTGCTTTAAAAGTGTATATTTGTTATTTTTTTTTGTCAAAAATGACAATCGTTTTGCTAGATAAGACCCTTATGTCTTGTTTGAGATCGTTTGTAGTCTTTTAAAACTCAGTTGAAAAAAACTGTTAAGTGTTGAATTAAGTATTAATTGTTGGTGTCTATTAAAGTCCATTAAAATGAGAAAAATCCTGCAATGTTTTCCTCAAAAAACATAATTTCTTCTCGACTGAACAAAGAAAGACATCAACATTTTGGATGACATGGTGGTGAGTAAATTATCTGGATTTTTCTTTTAAGAAAATTGAATATTCCTTTAACACTACATACGATCTGAAAAAGGTACAAAACGGTACAGTTTCTGTCATTGGGGTGGTACCTTCAAAGCTTAATTTTTTACCTTTATAGGTATACAACACATTGAAAGAAATGTTGTATCTTTTGGGATACAATATTATACCCTAAGGACCTATTGTGTACGTTTAAAGGGATAGTTCACACAAATATGACTGTCTAACTTAGTATTTTGTGTTGTTTTCAGTAGAAATATCTAAAAATTCCTAAATTAAGATTTTCTTGATGAGCAAATGACCTAATAAAAATAAGTCTAGTTTGTAGACAAAACATATCAAATTTAAGCACATTTGTGCTTAAAACAAGCAAAAAATGGAATAAGACATTTTTTGCAGAATTTTTCTTGTATTAAGTAAATTCAAGAAAAAAATTCTTATTTCATTCGCATATTTTTTTGCTTGTTTTAAGCACAAATTCACTTGCGTTTGATGTTTTGTCAAAAACTAGACTTATTTTCTTAGGTCATTTGCTCATAAAGAAAAAACATCTAGGAATAGTCTACTCATTTTCAATATTAAACTATGTTATTACCTTAACTAAGAAGAGTTGATACATCCCTCTATCATCTTAGTGCGTGCACATAAGCGCTGGGGCGCGCTGCGACACTTCGATAGCATTTAGCTTAGCCCCATTCATTCAATGGTACCAAACAGAGATAAAGTTAGAAGTGACCAAACACATCAACGTTTTTCCTATTTAAGACGAGTAGTTATACGAGCAAGTTTGGTGGTACAAAATAAAACGTAGCGCTTTTCTAAGCGGATTTAAAAGAGGAACTATATTGTATGGCGGAATAGCACTTTTGGGAGTACTTCAACTCGCCTGAAAAATCCGCTCCCCTTCTCCCTCTCATAATGGGAGAGGGAGGGTGTTACTGCGCAGAGTCGAAGTACTCCCAAAAGTGCTATTCCGCCATACGATATAGTTCCTCTTTTAAAGTTCCTCTTTTTGTTTTGATGTACACAAAGGAAGATATTTGAGAACCGTTTATGAGCCCCATTGACTTTCATAGTATTCTTTTTCCTTCTATGGAAGTGAATGGTGCTTATGATCAGTTTGGTTAAAAACATTATTCAAAATATCTTCCTTTGTCATCAGAATTAAGAAATTTATACAGGTTTGTGACAACATGAGAGTCAAAAAATGACAGAATTTTCATCTATGGGTGAACTATCCATTTAAGCACAAGTTTGTTAGTGGTACAAAATCTTTAAAAGGTCCTTAAAGGGATAGTTCGGCCAAAAATGATATTAAACCCATGATTTACTCACCCCCAAGCTGTCCGAGATGCATATGTCCATCGTTTTTCAGACGAAAATAACTACTTCCGATAGCGCCGCCATCTTAGTCGCGTCCGCATTCAAGATCAGAGCTTTACGCAGCTTACTGAGGTTTCTCTGCTGCTGCTCTGTGCTCCTGCCCTCCGAATTTGTCATACGTCACTAAGAAAAGTGCGTACACTATGCTAATACTCTCTCCTGAATACAGATAAGATGGCGCCATTACCGGATGGTAGTTTTTTCCGTTTATAAAGTTTAAAATTATCGATCTTATTCGATCTTAATTAACTGAAAGATCGAAAACATTTTCTAAAATATCTGAAAATGTGTTTGTCTGAATGGACATATGCATCTCGGACAGCTTGGGGGTGAGTAAAACATGGGTTTAATATCATTTTTGGCCGAACTATCCCTTTAAGGTACAGTAATGTACCCCATAATGTACAACATTGCATTATGTTTTGTATATACAAAATGGAACCTTAAGCTTTTAAAAGTGTCTAAAAATGGCAGGTGGACGCCAACTGCCAGCTTTCTTAAGCTGAGCGCTTTGGTTGCTGTAACACTGCTGCTTTGTTTATCAGTTGTTGTACTATGCGCCGGTTGGTTGTTGTGCTATTTGTCCCGCCCCTACTCCACTGTGATTGGACGGCCGTGTGAGAACTGACATTGACGAGCTGAGCTTTTCACTCAAAGTTGAACATTTCTCAACTCTTGGCACTCAGCAATGAAAAACCGCCGAGCACCTGCTTTCAGGCTGGAAAAATACACCAGCTGCTGGCTTATTTGAAAAATGCAGTGCTTCCATTGGAAACAATTGAAAACATATGCCGGTCGCCAGCGTAAAAGCTTTGGTGTGCACCCCCCTTAGGGTACCACCCAGGTTTTTTGACAGTGTAGAAAGACAACTGCACCAATCTGATTCCTTGACATGCTTTTATTTGCTGTGCTTATAAAAGATGCTAAAAGCCGATCCCACCTGCCCTTCAGGGCTTTTAGCAGCATTAGCTCAGGGGGGAGCCAATATTTCCTTGTACACCCAAGTTGTCTCACTGATCTCACCAAACCTGAGAAAAATAGAGACTGTGTACAATGGCCTAAGGGAGAGTTTGAGAAATGTGTCCTTAAAAAGCAGCTCATCTGTCTCTCTAACCCACAGTCGCTCCAATTAACAAGCTTATCATTAATCAGAAAATTGAGCAACTACCCATCAGAGGCTTACTGTGCTACATCACCAAGGTAAGCAACTCATTTTATTGTTTATTTGTTTGTTTTTACTTCTGAGTACATGGAAATGACTTAATGAGACTTGATGTATTAAATATGCATATTTAAAACACAAACCAGTTTGCTTATAGCAAAAAACATTTGAGGAGCTCAGATGCAAACGCCTCTAAACGCCACCTCTGTCAAAAAATGAGATAATGATAATAACCGTATTATATGTACATCACAAACTTTCCCTTGCTTAGTCCCGGCCTTATCACTCAGAAGTGATAAAAAATGTTAATTTACAAGAAAACAACGCACTTGGAGGGTTTTGCATCTGAGCTCTTCAATTTCATCTGGAGCAAGGCACAACCATTCAACCAATAATTGATTTAGATTAATCATATTTTTACCCAAGCATCACACACGTCTCTGCTACAAGTGAACACTTTTTATTTGTTTCTAGAATTCTCATACAATTACATGAATAGTGACTGAAGTGTAAATGTTACAACTTACACACCTTATTCAGCCTGCCGCCATGTTGATTCGAGGTTGTGAGGGATAGACGTCACAAAAAGCTAATCCTAGGTCATATGTCCCTTCAAATGTCCGAATTTGTTGAGTGTGGAATGATACTAATGAATGTCTTTGTGTCAGTTTATTGTTTCAAATTCTCCGCAAGTGTACGTTTCACATATGTAACGTGTGACCTTTCGACGTCATTATGCTTTACGTTAGGTCACGCTGGCGTGTCCCGCATCTTGTGCAAGACGTAAAGTTGTGGTTTAAAGGTGACATTTCACAAGATATTTTTAAAGGGGCCATGTCACAGGACTTTTTAAAGATGTCAAATAAATCTTTGGTGTCCCCAGAGCACATGTGTGAAGTTTTAGCTCAAAATACCACATAAATAATTCATTATAGCATGTTAAAATTTCCACTTTGTAGGTGTGTGCAAAAATGTGCCGTTTTGGGTGTGTCCTTTAAAATGCACATGAGCGGAAGAAATTCAAACACTGGTCACAATGATGGTGGTTTGTTGAAATTGAAACTCAATTGTTCTGTGAATTATTTTCTCTCTGCACTAAATGGCAGTGCTGTGGTTGGATTAAGGGGTGGTTTTATTATAATAAGAGCTCCTTATGACATCATAAGGAGAGCCAATTTTCAACGACCTATTTTTTCAAGTGCTTGTAGAGAATAGTTTACCAAAACTAAGTTACTGGGTTGATATTTTTCATATTTTCTAGGTTGATAGCAGCACTAGGGACCCAATCATAGGACTTAAACATGGAAAAAGTCAGATTTTCATGCCATGCCCCCTTTAAGATGTCAAATCAACCTTTGGTGTCCCCAGAGTACATATGTGAAGTTTAAGCTCAAAATATCATATAGATAATTTATTTTATACAACAGTTCTTTCTGGTTCTCGAATCTGATTGGCTAAGAGCTATGCGATATTCTACTGATAACGGCACAGTAACCGCTTCACCTTTCGTATCATTCCGCCACCTAGTGAATGGAGGTTGTTTAAACAGGCTCATCTCTGAATGGAAAAACTGCACGCACACACAGAGACGCACTGGTTTTAAACACTCTCTGTGTGTCTCACTAGCTCGTAAATCAGTGTGTGAATCCCAATCGGAAGCGATTATTCCGTCAAAGATCAGCGCTCTTGGATGTTACGTTAAACTTAATGGGAGTAATGTCTTGTCACATCGTGTGGACGATTAACACTTGGAAAGAGGAATGTAAACACTCATTTTTTTCTGGAGCGATATCTCTTCTCAGAACGCAAAAACACCGTGGAACTGCAGGTAAGCACCGAAGCTTTTAAATGTGGACATTGATCATTTATTTTATCGTGACGTGACTATTAAAACACGTTATGAGATATCGCCACTGATATATTTATAAGCAGCATGCAAAAACATCTCTCTGACACTTATAAAGAACAGTTTTATATAGTACTGACCAGAACAAAGTCTAATAATAATCGAGTGCTCGTATCACGTTAAGATTAAATGGGAAAGCAATAGTAACATTATATAAGTATTTTTATTAACTTTTACCTCACGCCAAAACAATAACAACACAAAAGACACTAAATATGAATAAGAAAACAAGTAATAGTTTCATCATGACACCAAATACTGCTGATTTGATCTCATTTTTGACCATCAAACACAGACAGGGCCAACATCAGAGCCAGGGAATCCCTGTCAGAGATGTAGCCCAGAGAGGGCGGTGGTCAGCGGGGCGAGTGAACACTAATGTCCGCTCATGGCTCTGGTTCTCATACGTACCAAATCTTACTAAGCAAACGTTCAAACAGGCGCTATCTTTACTAATCGACTGCAGATTTGAATATAATACATATATACTCTCGACTGAACTAATCTTAAAACTACACTTTTTAACCAAGAAACGTTAATATAAAGAAATGGCTATTCTGTCCATTGAGTTATTATGAGATTCAAAGCAGCCGAAAGTGTTACCTGTCATTCTGGCCGCCCTTAAATCCGTAGCGGAAGAAAGTAGTTCCCAAACAAAGAGGCTTTTAAAATAACTCCGTTGTTGTTTTCTACTTTTCTTTTTTCAAACGTGTGCCATCGAACTGTTGTATAAAAGCAATATCGCTCTCGGAGTCGTGTGATATAGCTCTCCTACTCAAGCGATATTGCTTAAATAGCAATGTTAAAATTGTCACTTTGTAGGTGTGTGCAAAAATGTGGCGTTTTTGGGTGTGTCCTTTAACATGCAAATGAGCTGATCTCTGCACTAAATGGCAGTGGCGTGGTTGGATAGTGCAGATGAAGGGGCGGTATTGTCCCTTTCTGACATCACCAGGGGAGCCAAATTTCGATTAAGTATTTTTCACATGCTTGCATGGTTTACCAAAACGAAGTTACTGGGTTGATCTTATTCACATTTTCTAGGTTGATAAAAGCACTGGGGACCAAATTATAGCACTTAAACATGGAAAAAGTTAGATTTTCATGGTACAGTATTTCCCCTTTAAAAGTCCAAATTTTTGAAGCGGCATTGAAACTGCAATTTGAAACTGCATTTAAACTGTTGAGGTCCAATAAAGTCTTTTAATCTGAGAAAAATCTTAGAATGTTTTTCTCAAAAAAATTAATTTCTTCTCGACTGAACAAAGAAAGACATAAAAATCTTGGATAAAACAGGGGTGAGTAAAATTATCTGGATTTTTGTTTAATCAAAGTGGAATATTCCTTTTTGTTGTAACACAGAAGAACACTGTTGGTTGTAACAAAAATGCTGGGCTTTTTCAACCCAGCGCTGGGTCAAAAAGGGACGAACCCATCTTGTTTGGTTGTAATTTAATCTATGCTAGGTTGTATTGGGTTATTTTAGCCCATTGTTGCGTCAAATATAAATAATTATGAATTTGTAACCCCTAAAAAGTAATACAGTACATGGTTTGCTTTACTTGTTTAATCATGACACCTTCCTTAAGGCTTCGTAAATATTTCTTTTAATAATTTGTCACCAATTAAATATGAAGCATTTCACCAGCCCAAACCCAATGCAATGAGAAGCCTCTACATGTAGACTAGAACGAAGCCCCCACATTAGTGGACTAAAATAACCTCCTATCCCAAACCATGCAGTGTAATATATGATGACACTAATCCACTGAAGTGTCTGCAAGCCTGTCAGTGTTTGTACGTTATCACTTCCAGCTAGCCTGCAGCTACAAACCCTGTCTTCTTATGCTATTATGCTTATTAAACATGCAAGGAGCATTTTCATATACAGGGGAAAAATATTTCTTGAACACTCTCTTAAAAATGAAGGCTCTTTGCAGTGATGTCATAGAAGAACCACTTTTAGTTGCATGAGACACCTGCTAACCTGTGCACATACGCACTAGCTGAAATTACCAAGAAAAAGTGTTTTAGCCCAAATTGAGCTTAAGAAACAAAAGTTATAGTTGATTTAATTGTTGGACAGACATGTGTTGTTTAATTGTGACAGCAGAAGGGTGATTCTCACGAAATCCAGATTTTAGGTGTCCAGCATCAGAATATTTATAAAGCCCTTGAAGCCATTTTTTTGCACATATAAGATTTCTTCTTATGAACTCAACCATAATCATTATTTTTAGAGGATTTAAAAAATATTTCCTATAGAATTATTTAAATTTTTTAGTTTATCATTATAAAAAATATCATTACCTCAACATGATATTACATTAAATATATGCATTTACAAACTCATGTTTCGGTAATGAGAACTAAAAGTTGTCTACTATGACAAACAAAATTTTCACTTTTATCTGAAAAGAAAAATTTGAACTGCTTACCTGGTAACCATCTTGAGTGTCACAGTCAATTATGTCCCTTTCAACAATTTTTAAAAAAATGTTAGTTCCTTGAGGGCTTAAACAATGATTGTAAATAGTTGCGGAGGATGAAAAAACTGGTCTTGGACACATTTATATTCCTTATTATTGTCTCTTACCAATGATCACCAAATACCACATGTTTCTTTACTGTAAATGTTTATAGTATAACATGCACTGAAGCTTTTCATTTTTTAGATTTTTTTATTAT